>NW_026598210.1:0-50000 GCF_029784155.1 Uranotaenia lowii | reverse complement strand
ATTAAGTGTTCAGATCAATTATGATCAGTTCAACTCTTTGATTCAGTAAGTTCTAAACATTGTTTGATTTAAAATTAAACATATTTGATTTAAATTTGCAATAACAATACAGTATTTGGTGTAAAGGAGAATATCCTGTAGAGCAAAAAAAAAAGTGTATAAACTTAGTCCTAGACCCTAAAAGCTAACTCAATTGTAGAGAGAGCGAATCTCTGCGATGAAAGACTGCATCGATTTGCCTCTGAAGTTGGAGATGATTTTATTGGCCATCTCTTCGATCGATTCAATGCATGCAATCCGATGGAGATAATCGGTGCTGTGCCAAGGTGGAAGCCGCAAAATCATTTTCACAACCTTGTTCTGAATCCTCTGGATGGCTTTCTTCCTCGTCGCGCAGCAGCTAGACCAAATCGGAACTGCATACATGATCGCTGGTCGGAACACCTGTTTATATATCATCATCTTATTTCGCAGACACAACTTGGATTTCCTGTTGATGAGAGAATAAAGAGATTAAGTGTATTTATTACATTTAGATTGAATATCTTCAATATGATTTTTGAAAGTAAGATTCCGTTCAAGTGTAAGTCCCAAGTACTTCTAATGAACCCCCATTAAAAGTTATGGAATGATTTTCATTAGGTTTTAAAAAATTTGCTTTTGGCTTATGGGGAAGAAAAATAAGTTGAGTTTTGGAAGCGTTAGGAGAAATTTTCCACATTTTTAAGTAATTCAAAAAGGAATTCAAATTTTGTAGCAATCTACTGCATACCACCCGTAAATATTGACCTTTGGCTGAAAGCAAAGTATCATCAGCGAATAATCATCTACCTTTTCCTTCTGGTACATCAGGAAGATCAGAAGTAAAAATATTGTATAAAATTGGACCAAGTAGACTTCCCTGAGGGACACCAGCTCTAATGGGTATCCTTTCAGAGCGTGAATTTTGATAGCTTACTTGTAAAGTTCGGCTAGCCAAATAATTTTGAATAATTTTGGTGAGATGTACGGGAAAATCAAATCGAGATAATTTAGCTACTAAACCTTTGTGCCAAACACTGTCAAAAGCTTTTTCAATATCAAGAAGAGCAACACCAGTTGAATAACCTTCAGATTCTCTAGCATTAGTCATATTAGTTACACTCAAAAGTTGATGTGTTAATCTATATACATTCACTCCTTGTGTTTTAAAATATGTTTCCAGTATGCTAGAAAGCTAAGAATTTCAGGAATGGTAGTTCAAACAATGATAATCAAGTTTGTAGATTGTTGTGACGCAATCAAATCCCTGCAACGTTACACGATTTGTCTATGTATCGTGTGACCAACATCTTTTGAATATGTGCTCGTGCATCTCGTTTTTAAGCTTTTTTTCCTCAGATTTAAGCTTTTTTTGCCTTGAGAGCATAGGAGACGAAAGCTTAAATCTGAGGAAAAAAACTTAAATCTGTCAAAACGAGGGGAAAAAAAGGGGAAATCTAAAAGATGTGCTCCATACGGTTTGAATAGCGTTGCCGCCGCATGGACGCAATACGAGTTAACTGTGATGAATTATCCGCAATTGAATGTGTGATCTTTTTCACATTTCATCGATATATCGTGAACGGTGTATACATAGGTGGATTATCAGTACTAACTTGATCGCATTGTCACACAATGAGAATAACAGATAAAAAGTTTGTGCCCTCGGCAAAGTTGTAGTGTTTTTGATAACAAATATCTTTGCAAAAAGTTGAAAGAAAGGTTTGAAAAACTATGAACTGCTGCATTGTTTTGTCACAAACTTTTGTGATTAGAAAAAGGATTTTGGTTTAAATGATCTTTCTTCAAAATTTTTGGCGTTTTTATTACATTTGTTATGGATAATCAAATCACACATTCAATTGCCGATAACTCATCACAGTGAACTCGTATCGCGTCACAATCTTCTACAAACTTATTTGCCATTGTTTGAACTACAACTCCTTAAGTTCTGAGCTTTCCAGCAAACTGGAAACATATTTTAGAACACAAAGAGTGATGTTGATTTTTCAAGTCCTTTTTCCCAGCTCGTGTTTCTTCCAAATGATCTGAAACCTTCAGAAAGTCATTTTTGCACCTAAAGGCACCAGCTTAGGGAGTGCCGCATGGATTATAATTTTTTTTGTTATGGGCCAGTCTAATGTCCATGTCTATGTAGACTTCCGTACCCTCCAGTTTTCATGAAAACAGGAGGCATCTTCAATCTATTCGACGAAACCGCCCCAAATACTATGACTGCCATGGTATGCTTGGTAAACATCCTGAGCCTTTATGGGAGAAATATATCAACCCGTACCAAATTGGACACCTTTTAAATCGAAATTTTTTTTCTCGTCGGAGTAAACGACGATCCGCTTCTTCTTCTTAAACTTTGACTTCGAGTGCTCAAGTCGCAGTGCTTTAATTTATTCCGTTATCAAATGGCGCTTCACTTTTGCCTTTTATTATGCATTTAAATGATTTTTGTCCAATTATATAAAAATTCGTAATATTCGCTTCCAGCCTTCGGATCGATCATACTGGATTAGGCTTCACTTTATTTGAGAAGCCATTAAATGACTTCTCGAGGAGAAGTTAAAATATAGTAATTCTTCTTACGGGAGCATACAATAGCAGGGAGCAAAAGGTTACTTTTCATCTGTATTTTTGAGAGACATTTTGTGCAATTTGTGAAATTAATGACAATTGTCGATAGAATACAGAAAATTACGTGTTTTAAAACTTTTATTTAATTTCCGTTACGTTATATTTAACAACTCAAAAAATCTTAAAAATAACTCAAGCAACCAAAAGTCCCATATCTATCTAAACTCGTGCCTCTAAATTTCGAATTTCGCTGAACAAAGTTTCAAGGGAAATTGGTACCAAATTTTCTCGAATGTGAGCTTGAAAGCTACAAAAGGTTCCTAAAATAGCCTTCTATGGACTTTAAGTTGCAATAAGTTCTTCTAAAAGCCTTTTTTGTGACATGTCAATCGCATCCATTCAGTACAAAAGTTACAAATTGGGTCTCAAATAGCCTTCTATGGATTTGAAGTTTCAAAAAGTTCCTGAAATAGCCTTTTATGTGACATGTCAATCGCATCCATTCAGTATAAAAGCTTCAATTTGGGTCTCAAATAGCCTTCCATGGATTTGAAGTTTCAAAAAGTTCCTGAAATAGCCTTTTTTGTAACATGTCAATCGCATCGCTCAGTATTTAAGTTACATATAGGACCTCAATTAGCCTTCTATGGACTTGAACAGTTATTGCTCGAGTAAGCTAATCAAACAAATGTGTAGTGCGTGTCGGCATGTATCGAACAAAGTTATAAACAAAGCAGTTAAGTAAGATGAATTGTGGTGAAGGGAGATGGATGCCGCGAAACCGGCAGAACCACATGGATTGGTGGTGATCGAAGTAAGAGTGGAGAGTTTTTTTTTGCTGATTAAACGTTTACTTGTGGGCTGAACAGAAGGCCGTCCAAATTTGTAATGGAACTTAAAAGTTTCAATAAGAACTTGAATTTTGGTCTGAATGAAACGAACTTCAGCCGTTGATTATGCTGTGTGACCTTTTAACGAGACTTTTGGTTGCTTTGGAACCATATTGGCAGTTTGCGGCAAAAAACTCAAAATGATTATTCTTGAACCAAAAATGGTTATAAAAAAAAAACGTGTGCGTCAGTTGACGGAAAAAAGACTTAAAGCTACATATTACAACAACAAAAATAATTTTCGAAAATTGACAAAAAGAACCCAAAATAAACTATTAAAAATTTCCATCTGTACCGTTGAGCCGTCAACACGTACGCCGGAGCATCGTATCGTTGCTGTGTACCTGCAGGAACATTTTACATTATTTATTTTTTCCTTACCTGTATTTCAATCAGCACTTTTCAGTGCTAAAATTATTTTCATTTTCTTTTATTCATATTTTCTCTTTTCTTTCCAGCATGGGGAAGTCTTCGGCCGGCTCAAGGGCCGGAAGAAAACGGATTGCTGAACCTAATCCAGGGCCATCTGCCAAAAAAGTTGAAATTTCCAATTCATTCGATGTCCTTCATAACATTGGTGATGAGGAAATATTCATATTTAATTCTGATAAGAGTACTAAGAAACCTTCTTCTTCTTCTTATACTCTTAAAAACGAAAAGATTCCACCAATAACGGTCACGATTCCTGACTTCAATGCCTTTCGAAAAGAAATCGTCACTTCCGTCAAGGATGTGAAGATTTCTTTTCAGATCGGTCGAAGGGGAACTGCTCGTATATTGGCGGAATCTTTTAATGATTTTCAAAAAATTTTAAATTATTTGAATAATAAAAAACACCAATTTTTTACGTACGACACTAGAGGTGATCGTCCTTTTAAAGTTGTACTTCGTGGTCTCACCGGCGATCAGACACCGGATGAGATCACAAATGAATTAAATTCTTTGTTAGGTTTTTCTCCAATTCAAGTAATTCAAATGAGGAAAAGAACCAACACGAATAATACCAGTAGTGTTGGTTTTGCTCCTGAACTTTATTTGATCCATTTTAAGAAGGATCAGGTCAATAATTTGAAAATTTTGGAAAAGGCTCGTCTTATGTTTCATTGTCGAGTAAAATTTGAACCTTTTCGTAAATCCCATACCAATTTTTTACAAAATATTACGCAATGTCGTCGTTGTCAAGCTTTTTGTCATGGCACTAAAAATTGTAGAATGAATGCCAGATGCATGTTTTGCGGCTCATTCGATCATGAAAAATCTAAATGCCTTTTTGGTGGTGATAAGCCAAAAACAGAATTTTTTAAGTGTGCGAATTGCGCAGGTAATCATTCCTCGAATTCTCTAGATTGTCCCGTTAGGGCAAAAATTGTTGCTTCTAGGAAAAACCCCAAAGTTTCCAGAAAAGTTTCTTCTCCTCCTTCCTCTTTTTCGTCTACACACGTCAGACCGGCAAACAACCTGCCTGTTCGCAGTCAGCCTCGGCCTACATTGGAATCACGGCTGGGTAATACCCGAAGTGATTTTAATGTTACCTGGGCTGATTCTGCGCCACAGACTCGTTGTTTATCGTTCTCAGAGGTGGTTGAAAATGGGTTGCCTTCTCCAGGCATAAATAATAAAAATGGGAAAAAACCAAGTCTCAACGTTCATGCGAAGGCTTGGGAAAATCCCCGAAATTCAAATACTTTTTCTTCTCCTTCCTCTTCTGATTCTAACAATTTTGTTGATTTGGGTGAGATTACTGAGGAAAAATTAAAATTTTTGCATCAAAATTTAATGGAAATGATGCAACTTATGTTGAAAGCAAATTCAATGTTTGAAGCTTTCCAAACTTCTTTTAATTATGCTAACAAAATTATTATGACTTTACGATTCCCTCATGGATCCAAATAGATGTTTAAATATTATGAATTGGAACGCTAGATCTTTGCTGGCTAACCAAGACGAGTTCTTTTTATTTTTGAAAACTCAAAACATACATATTGCTGCCATCACTGAAACTTTTTTAAAGCCAGACAATAACTTGAAAAGCAATGCTTTCTTTAAAATTTTACGAAATGATCGACTTGATCGACAAGGTGGGGGTGTAGCTATTGTCATCAATAGTCGTCTCAAATTTAGACTTCTTCCTTCTTTCAATACAAAAGTCTTAGAAACAATTGGAATTGAATTAGAAACTTCTATGGGGAAAATTATAATTGTTGCCGTATATTTGCCTTTTCAATGTAGCGGTGAACAGAAAAATTTTTTGAAGGGAGATTTACAAAAACTCACCAGAAATAAATCTAAATTTTTTATTATTGGTGACTTTAATGCAAAACACCGATCTTGGAATAATATTTCATCAAATTCAAATGGGAATATTTTGTTTAATGACTGCTCTGCAGGTTATTATACTGTTGAATATCCTAATGGGCATACTTGTTTTTCTTCAATTAGAAATCCCTCCACAATTGATTTGGTTCTAACGGATTTAGGCGAGCATTGTAGTCAATTAGTTACTCATGCGGACCTCGATTCAGACCACCTTCCAGTAACTTTTTCTTTATCCCAAAGTCCCATTGCAAACCCTTTAAAATCAACTTTTAATTTTCAAAAGGCTAACTGGGAGCGATATATGAATTTTATTGAACGTAATTTAGATGTAAACGTTCCATTGAATTCAATAGAAGATATTGATTTGGCTGTAGAAAATTTGACAACTTCAATAGTCAATGCTAGAGCCGCTTCAATACCTAAAGTTAAACATAAATTTAATCAACCTTTAATTGATGATGATCTTCAGTTTTTGATACGACTGAAAAACATTCGTCGACGCCAATATCAACGTACTAGGGATCCTTATTTGAAATTAATTTATTGCGACCTTCAAAAAGAGATCAAACGTCGTTTAAATTTCATTCGTAATGAAAATTTTGCTAAAGCAGTAGAGGACATAAAACCCTACTCAAAGCCATTTTGGAAATTAACTAAAATTCTAAAAAAGCCCCAGAAGCCAATTCCTACTTTGAAAGATGGGGATAAACTTCTTTTAACTAATTCAGAAAAAGCTCAAAAATTAGCCCAACAATTTGAGTCTGCTCATGATTTAAATTTAAACGTTGTAAGTCCAATTGATGCTCAAATTTCCCTAGAATTTGATGATATTCTTTCTAAGCAAATTGTGTTTGAAAGTTCTTGTGAGACAAATATTGATGAACTTAAATTGATTTTCAAAAAATTTAAAAATATGAAAGCCCCGGGGGAAGATGGGATTTTCTATATTCTTATTAAAAAGTTGCCTGAAAGCACTTTAAATTTTTTAGTTAAAATCTTCAATAAATGTTTTCACTTGGCTTATTTTCCCAATAAATGGAAAAATGCCAAAGTAACTCCAATTTTGAAACCTGGAAAAAGTGCTTCAGAGCCTTCAAGTTATCGACCAATTAGTTTGCTTCCTTCTTTAAGTAAATTATTTGAGAGAGTTATTTTGAATAGAATGATGATTCACATTAATCAGAATTCTATTTTCCCTGATGAACAATTTGGTTTTCGTCATGGACATTCTACTACACATCAACTTTTGAGTGTAACTAATATGATTAACGCTAGCAAATCTGAAGGTTATTCAACTGGTGTTGCTCTTCTTGATATTGAAAAAGCTTTTGACAGTGTTTGGCACAAAGGTTTAGTAGCTAAATTAGCTCGATTTGATTTTCCTGTATATCTCACCAAAATTATTCAAAATTATTTGACTAGCCGAACTTTGCAAGTAAGCTATCAAAATTCATGCTCTGAAAGGATACCCATTAGAGCTGGTGTCCCTCAGGGTAGTATACTTGGGCCTATTTTATACAATATTTTTACTTCTGATCTTCCTGATGTCCCAGAAGGAAAAGGTAGAAGATTATTTGCTGACGATACTTTGCTTTCAGCCAAAGGTCGAAATTTACGGGTGGTACGCAGTAGATTGAAACAAAATTTAAATTCCTTTTTGAATTATTTGAAAATGTGGAAAATTTCTCCTAACGCTTCCAAAACTCAACTTATTTTATTTCCCCATAAGCCAAGAGCAAATTTTTTAAAACCTAATGAAAATCATTCCATAACTTTTAATGGGGTTTCTCTAGAATGGTCTGATCACGTGAAGTACTTGGGACTCACACTTGATCGGAATCTTTCTTTTAAGAATCACATTGAAGATATTCAATCTAAATGTAATAAATACACTAAATCTCTTTATTCTCTCATCAACAGGAAATCCCGGTTGTGTCTGCGAAATAAGATGCTCATCTACAAACAAGTTTTCCGACCAGCGATCATGTATGCAGTTCCGATTTGGTCTAGCTGCTGCGCGACGAGGAAGAAAGCCATCCAGAGGATTCAGAACAAAGTTCTGAAAATGATTTTGCGGCTTCCACCTTGGCACAGCACCGAAGATCTTCATCGGATTGCGGGCATTGAATCGATCGGAGAGATGGCCAACAAAATTATCTCCAACTTCAGAGGCAAATCAATGCAGTCTTCCATCGCAGAGATTCGTTCTCTTTATGTTTAGTTTAATTTTAGGATAGTGTTTAGTTTTAAGTATAAAATATTTTTGCTATTACAGGATGTTCTCCTACATTAAAAACTTGATTGCGCTCAGCAAATTTAAATCTTATAAATAAATTTTTATAATCTAGTTAACTATAGGGCTATGAACAGTTCATTATTGAGCTGAACACCTAGTTTAATGCAATAATGTAATATAAGTGTAATGATGATTTGATACAAATACAGACATATTTAAAAAAAAAAAAAAAAAAAAAAAACTATTAAAAATTTTCGCATTTTCATGGGTCAAACTGCAATGAATGAGTAAAGATTATTGGCTCAGAAACATTGCATTAGATAGTAATAAAAAAATTGAGAGTCTTTTTAAACAATGATTTGTTAAATTAGATACAAGAATTATGGACATGACGTTTTATGAAAATTTCAAACTTCACAAAATAAATTAAAAAAAACAATTTCCGTTTAAAATTTCATCAATAAATTTATTGATTTATCAGAGTGAATTTGTTTTTCTCAATGTGCATATGGGTAGGAATAATAAGCAGCCCTTCAGTACTTGGATCCAACCGAACTTTTCGTCAATATTTCGTTCTTTATTCTCATCTGAAGCCTCGGTAGTCTTGTCACTGCCGCATCCGGTCCCTTGATCATGAGCTTTTTGACTGTCTGAAATCGAAAAAGAAATGAAAATAGATTGAGTATATATTGAAAATTTATAAACATAATCAAACCGCACTTACCAACCATTTCAGAGATCCAATTCAAATCTGGCCGAACTTCAAGGATAAAACCAAATAAATGTTTTGAAAGCTTGCTTGCTTAGTTTATTTCATCCGCAATGTGTATTGAAAAGAGCCTTCAATGGTTTTTTTTACAATGGCACTTATTCTTTTTCCTTCATATTAATTTCAGATTTGAAAAACCGGTCCTTTATCATTAAGCAGAAGCAGAAGCAGTTGAGAAAATAAATCATTCAGGAGTAGCGTACATTTTACTAGAATTAAATTGACGACAACAGAAAAATTTGAAACATTAGGAATAAGATTGACTAAATTAGACTTTGTGTTAGTAGTTGTCTATGTCAATCCCCGTATTAATGTCCAAGAACTCAAAACTGCCATGTCAATTTTACTACAAGAACTAAATAACTATAATAAAGTGATCATAGGTGGAGATTTTAATAGTCATCATGAGATATGGGGCTGTGAAACAACTCAAGGAAAGGGTAGAGTAGTACATGAAGCCATAGTCGACTCAAACCTTGTATTACTGAATACAGGTGATAAAACCTACATACCTGGAATACTTAATCAAAATTTTAGTGCAATTGATCTTTCGTTATGTTCAGCAAATCTACACAATTTCACTAAATGGTCTACTAAACCTAAATCCTTTGGAGGAAGTGGACACCTTTTTATAGAAATATCGGTTGAACTACAGTGGAGTAAAAGAGCTAATACGTACTATGACAGAAAAGCAATTGGAGAGCAAATCGCCCAAATTCAACATTGGGAATTTGAAAATCTCCAGGAACTTTCGACTAAAGCTAGAACAATTATCAAAAACAACAAAAAATCAAGTAATCATATTGCAAAATATTATTGGAGTGATGAATTATCCACTCTTTATGAAGAAAAACAGAGAGCACTTCAAAAATACCATGCTTGTTGTAATAGTACAAATTTAATCGAATGGAAAAAAACAACAGCTAAATTCCAAAAAGCAAAACTTCATCATATACGAGAAAAATTAAAGGAACTGTCAGCTTCAATAGACCCTATGAACATGAAGCAAAACTGGAAACTGGTGAGAGGTTTAAAAGGATCCCCAACAATAAATACAAAAAACAATTGCATAAAAGAACATAAACAGTTAGCTAACGAGTTTTTAATAATGAATTTTGGAGAAAGTAGAAGAGAAAACATTATACAACCGCAAGAAGAACCCCGAAATAACATTATAGACTTAGCCAAATGGAAATCTATAATAAACAAAAAACCAAAAAGATCCTCTCCAGGAACAGACCATCTAACATACGACATGCTAAGAGTGTTAGATTGGAAAACTTCGACAAAAATAGTGGAATGTCTAAATGAGATGTGGAGAAAGGGAAGTTTACAAGATCACCTAAAGGAAATTAAGATAATACCTATTCTGAAACCAGACAAACCACCAAACGAGGTAACTTCTTTTAGACCAATTGCGTTACTCTCTACCCTAACAAAAACACTAAACACAGCGGTACTAGAAGATATAAATAAAACTCTATACTCAAGAAACATTCTTCCTGTAACATCATTTGGTTTTAGAAAAAACATGTCTACAGAAAACTGCGTAACATACGCCACTAATTTTATAATGGAGAGCAAAAGACAGGGAATGACAGTAATTGGAGTATTTTTTGACTTCAAAAATGCTTTCAATTCCATCAATGTCAGCCAACTGAGAAACATAATGATGACAAACAACTTTAGTCCTGATAGCGTAACCTGGATATATAATTTTCTAGTGAATAGAAAAACTATCATCCAGACAGAAGAAGGACTAGTGGAACATGTGGTTTCTAGTGGACTTCCGCAGGGAGATGTTCTATCCCCAACCCTTTTCAACATTTATACCTCAAGCCTTCATGAAACAAATCTCGACCCTAACGAAACTACCCTCCAGTTTGCAGATGATTTCCTCAAATTGGTTAGATCAAAAAACGAAAGTCAAGCAATAATAAAAATGCAAGACAAAATAGAAGTATTTGTAAGAAAAGCCTCAAGACTAGGACTCGTTATAAACTGCGTAAAAACTAAAGCTATGATATTTAAAAACAGTGCAAAAGTTCTAAATCTTAAAATAAACGGAGAAACATTAGAGACAGTTAGAAATTATAAGTACCTGGGCATAACACTAGACCAAACACTAAGATATGGCATACACATAAAAACAATGATTAATAAAATACATGACAGACAGAAAATGCTCAAAGTAATCGGAAGCATAAAAAGTGGAGCAAACCCTAAAGTTATGATGCTATTCTATAAAGCTCTGTATGGAGGATATCTAAATTATGGTTCAATATTCTACGGAGGAGCAAGCAAGACAAATATAGAAAAATTGGAAGTGACAAATAGACAATGTCTTAGAATAGCTACAGGTTGTTCTAAATCGACACCCATAAATACGCTGGCAGCAATAGCAGGAGAAGGTCCCCTATACCTGAAGAGGATTTATTTAGCGAAAAAACGAATTTTACAACACATTTTCCGAAACGATCTGATCGCTCAACAACTACAAAGTCTAGACCAACACAGTACAAATTCCAAAAAACAAAACACTTTTTTGGAACAAATTTACCTAGAATATAAAAACGACTTTCAACAACTATACTTAAAACAAACAACGAGCAATGAAATAAACAACGTTTTAGTCTTGGACCAAATCCCACAAACACAAATAAGGAAAAAACAACAATCGGCAGAAACAATGAGAAAAGAAGTAATACACATGTTAAACACACAATACCCTACATACATACAAATTTATACAGATGCATCAAAACACGGTAATAAATGCGGAATAGGCATCTTCGAAGACGAAAACAACAGAAGAACAAGTATGCAACTGGACAACGAAGTTTCCATAACCACAGCTGAATTGATAGCCATAAAAACAGCACTTGAAAACATCAACTCAGAAACAACAAACAGAACAGTTATTCTCACAGATTCGCAAGCATCTTGCGCAATAATAAAGCAACAATTGGATACGAATGAGTTTGACGAACTGACCTTCAAAATTGTTAAACAAGCAGAATCGAAAAAGTGCACTATACAATGGATACCTGCTCACATACAAATACAAGGAAACGAAAAAGCTGACATAGCAGCCAAAGAAGGATTAACAAGTCCATGTATCTTAGTTAACAAATTACGATTCAGTGACAAGACACTGAAAGCGAAAAATGAATGGATCAATTCAATCGATAGATGGTACAAAAATTATGTCAACGAAAATCAAAAAGGATCAAAATTCTACAGATTCCAATCATCCTTTAACCAAAGACCTTGGTACTGGAATAGCAAACTAAAAAACACTCAAATTCGAACCATGAATCGAATATTGAGTGGTCATGATTACTCCCCCTACTGGCTCGGAATAATGAGAGTTCGCGATACAACTTATTGTGATCTTTGTGAACAGCCATTCACAACCGAACATATCATTCTAGATTGTATAAAATTTAACCATCTCCGCAACTACTATGATTGGGATAGATTTTCCAATCTTCTCGAACTATTTCGAGATTTCGATGAAAACCGTATGAAAGAGGTACTATCTTTCCTGGATAAAACGAAACTCAAAATTTAAAAACAATTGGCAACACTTCAATAACGTTAAAGTTTAGTCAAGTCAAGTAGTGGTGTTATAGAGTAGCATTCTCTGGCCAAAACATTAAAACGAAGAAGAAGAAGAAGAAGAAGGAGTAGCGTATTTGTTGGAAATGATTGTCAGTTCGCTCAACTAAAAAGATTTTTGATGTTGTATTTTGTTTGTTGCTCGCTATTTGCTCCCAAGCGCTCGGCTTCCTAGGCAAGCTGCTTGTGCGTTTGGAAATAAAAAAGCAACAAATTTTCAAAAACTAATGTGAATTACGAACACCCAAACACATACAGGATCGCAATGACACTTGATGTTTCCTCGAAGAGATTCCTTTTACCTGCTTAACTCTAAGCGTAAATCTTTCCTAGATAATCTGGCAAGCATCTCACAACCACCAACCCACAAAAATGTACTATGTATGCCGTGACGAGAATTCGAGCTCATGATCGTTGACTTAGGAGATTTGAAGGCTATCCTCTACGCTACGGGTTGCGGCATTCATCCTGAGAACTAATGTTTGTTAATATATGAAAACTGACGAAAAAAATAATTGCAATGCTTTTAGAACTGTTTTCCTACGCCATGTAGGTACAAAAGAAAAACACATTATAATAAAATATAACTATCAAAAAAATTTTTTCTGAATTATATCTAACTCAAAATGCTAAAACATAGATAATTGAAAAAGTTTCGCATGACAATAAAAAAAACCTTGAAACTTCAAGTTTTTTAAGTTGGTGTAAAGTTTGTAGAAATTGTTTCAGTAGTTTAAAAAAGGTATCTATCACTATAATATCACATATAAGAACGATAGTCGGACCCCATGTTTACCCCATTCTCCAATAATCTGCGACTTATCACTTTCTCATAACACAACAATATATGAAAATGTTTATTGTGTCGGTAGATTAGCCCTCTTTCTTACTCGGTGGTTTCGGGAGAGGTTTTGTGCCACGCGGTTGTTTCCCTTCGCGATTTTGCGTCCGGCACAACCCATAGTTTGGTCCTACCAATTTCGATTGGAAGCTTCTGAAAAAATCGGCCGCAACAGAAAAAACGAGATGAAACCAGTTGCCAGCAACCTAACAACGATTGTGCCGCCTTGGTCCTTGACTGTGGCGATGCGTTCTTTGAGGGTACCCTGTTAGGCTGTTTTTTGCTCTGGACCTCTCGATTGCCCCCTCACAGATCCCTCTTGAATCCGTTTTTTTTAAATTCAAACCGGGGAAGGGGCACCGATTGTTCCCGTTTTGTGGTCCCAGGTCGGTGGCAGACAGACCTTATCGATATGGGAAGACGGTGAAAAATAAATTGAAAAAAGTTGCGTTTTGCGATCGAATCGCTGCTTCTGGTTGCTGCGGGCGGTTTTGAAGAAGTTTGCTTTTTTGTGCCGTTCATGTTGCTTTTGTTGACCTCAGGGGTGAGATTTGCCGCAATATCACCCACAGCTTTCCCGGGATTAGAGTAGCGGTAAGAATTTGTGTTCGATCTCGTTCAGCTTCTGGTTTAACTCGATAGCACTTTAGCTGGTAAACACAAGTAACAATTTAAGTTTTGAAATTCACCGGTACAAAAGCTACATGTCATTGGACGGCAGATTTTTATTGATTTGAAGCTCACGAGCGACTTCGAATAATTTTCCTCTAAGAGCTTTCGGAAGTTTTTTGACAGCCTGTTTATTATATTGAAGATAAGGTGTTCCTAAGCAACCAGAGTAACATACAGTGAGCAAAATAAGAATAGCACCACTTGAGTTTTTCAACAAAAACAAGATTATTTTTAAAAATTTACTGTGTTAAAGTGAATAATAATGCTTCACGGTGTCTCTGATGGAACGATTTTATTTAACGAAAATTAGCATCGCTAATTTTTGCACTATTCAAAAGCTGGGACTTCCCCCTTTCATTTGAGCCCAAATTTGGAATAATCCACCGGGGGGTCTAGAACATTTTTTTTTTGAAGATTTTTTAAGCGTTTTAACGATACTTATCGCTGTAAATTTATTATTAATTCATGCTATTGACATATAATGTTGGATTTACGCTAAAGGTAAGGCGAGCGTTTTTACAGTGATTAGTATGATTTTGTCTTTGAAAAATCCGTTAAAAAGGTTAAAAAATCTTCTAAAAAATAAAATGTTCTAGACCCCCCGGTGGATTATTTCAAATTTGGGCTCAAATGAAAGGGGAAATTCCCAGCTTTCGAATGATGCAAAAATTTGCGATGCGTATTTTAGAAAAATAAAGTTTTCTCCCAGAGACACCGTGGCTTCTACGAATTATTTGAATAGATAACTGCATTTAAGGAGTTTTTCAGAATTCCAAAGGTTTTCAAAGGTATTAAAAGGAGGGTTTTAAGAGATGCTTCTCTTGCGTTAAGGAATTTAAAATTTGAGCTATAAAACTTTATCAAACTGCTTGATTTCTTCATGAACATTCATAAGTATGATGCAAAATTCTGGTTGGAATTCTGGTAACACTGCTCTCGTTTGTTTACATCCCGATTTGTGCTCTTGATGAAAACAAATTTCCAGCTGTAATCCGACCCAAAACCGCTATCATTGCACCGCAAAATCATCTGCCCATAACCCAGAACCCGAAACATACGGAATTAGCCCAGTTGCTGTCGCAAATACAGGTAAAGGTGAAATAAGATTTCTTGCGTGATTGGCTAGAGAGTGGTAGATCACAGCATTTGTCCGCTTCCATTTGCTATCCCACCTCGCCCCGCAACTCTCCTTCCTGATATTGCTATCGCCTGCGCCAAAGCCACCGTCCACTGCTGACACCTGCTGCCCATTATCAAATCGAAAAATACCTCCGAACCATTGAGCCGAACAGTTTGTGACCACCGCTAAATACTCAATCATTGTACGCAACCATATCGAAATAAACCAATCCAGTTTTGCTGTTTTGTTATTTCGACCCGATTACGATCATCACAATAGCCCGTCCCACTTCAACCCCCGAACAGTATTGCATCGCACGCCACAGCAACTGCTGTCTTCGTCACACACCATAGAGGACCGTAGGTATACAACAAACGTCATCGAGTACCGTGGTGCCATCCTGTGCCAATAGATATTTTATCGCATCGTTTTGCCGATCACAGCGCCATCTCTTTGTCACTAAGGTAACGAAAGTAGCATAAGAAATCATTATGGCTAAACATCTGTGTGAAAAATGCGGTAAAGAATTCGAAGGTCACTTTACTAGTTGTAACGGGTTTTGTCGAGCCATTTTCTGTCTTCAATGTTCAGGAATGACAGAAAATTATCAGGAAATGATCGACTCTAACACTCATATAACGTGGTTATGCCTGTTCTGTAAAACTCTTCTGTCGAAAGCTAGATTCCAGAATGCGATGGTGTCCTTAAACTCGTCTAATGAGGCTCTTATAGATTCTTTGAAAACAGAAATGCGAGAGAGCATTCTTAAGGAAATTCGCCAGGAAATAAGAACTAGTTTGACTTCTGTGAAGCTTTGCACAACACCGAAACCAAACCTTGAAATTCGTAGGTCGGCTACTCCTTCTTCCACGAGTAAAAGGCGTCGTATAGACAGCATCGTTGACAACCCAGCTAGTTTCCGCCCCACTCGAAAGTTGTGCGCAATTGGCACCAATCCATCTGACCTGGAAATTTCGGTGCGCTCACAGGAGACCCAGGGAGCTACACAAGATTCATCACTTTTCTGGCTGTATCTCTCTGGCATTCTCCCATCAGTTCCTGAAGAACGAGTTTTGGCAATGGTGCGTTCTCATTTGGGGGTTCAGGAAGTTATGCTTGTTAAATTGATACCGAAGGGAAGAGACGTTCGATCATTGTCGTTCATGTCGTACAAAGTTGGTATACCGTTGGACTTGAAACAAAAGGCACTGTCAACCGAAACATGGCCTGCTGGAATTCGATTTCGTGAATTTGTTGACATGAAACCTAGACAGGATTTTTTGAAGTTTTCCCCTCAACTCGCTCCACCCCAGATACAGCTTACAGTACCCCAGAGCCATCGTACAGCTCCACCATCCGCAGCATTACCCCCACTCCGATTTGCCACCGCATTACCCCCACAACAGGAAACTACTCCATATGCCTCCCCGGTCTAAATAATTCACCCGCTTCTACAATTAACGCGACAACTTCCTCACAAGATCCCGTAGACGATGTCCCGAGTAACTCATATCAACAGCAGACGAACCGCCGATATACCGTTTTTTATCAGAACGCAGGGGGAATGCGCACAAAAACCAACGATTTCCTACTTGCACTGATGACTTCTGATTACGACATTATTATGGTGACAGAAACATGGCTGCGCGACGACATTGAGAACTCTGAATTATCCGTTAATTACAATATTTACCGGTGTGACCGCAACCCACGAACAAGTCATTTGCAACGTGGAGGTGGTGTGCTAATTGCCGTGAAGCAAAGCATTGAAGCAACTCTTTTTCCTATTGAAAATTGCGAACGCCTAGAGCAAGTAGTTGTAAAAATCAAACAGAATCAAAGAGATATGTATTTTTGCTGTGTCTATTTCCGTCCCAATACCGACCTGTCTACCTATGCGACGCACTGTACGGCCATTGACGGCATAATGCAAGCCACAGCTGTAAACGATATTGTAGTTGTTGCTGGTGACTATAATTTCCCGAATCTTTCGTGGAATTTCGACGAAACTTCCAATGGATATCTTCCCGTAAATGCATCCACCGAACAAGAATTGGCTGTTATCGAAACCACTCTAGCTGCTGGCCTTTCTCAGATGTGCTCTCGAGAGAACGTCAACGGTAGAGTTCTGGATTTGATTTTTATGAACAAACCAGATGTAACTGACATTGTTGATCCACCTAGTTCAATTTTACCCACTGATCGCCATCACAGACCACATGTTATAATATTTGATTGCTTCGACGATAATGTCTTGATTGACGACGATTACCGTCACGACCTTGATTTTGGAAGATGTAATTATGTCCCAGTAATTGAAACACTAGCATCAATAGATTGGACACACCTTATTGAACATC
The DNA here is from genome assembly GCF_029784155.1 of Uranotaenia lowii. Lineage (NCBI taxonomy): Eukaryota > Metazoa > Arthropoda > Insecta > Diptera > Culicidae > Uranotaenia > Uranotaenia lowii. Next base: position 32,568 of record NW_026598210.1, on the reverse strand, counting down.
TCTGCCCTGATGAAGCTGTTTCCGTTTTCTACGATCATCTGCTAAGGATAGTTGCGCTTCACACTCCCAGAAAACGTCCTTCCCGAAAATCATACAAACAGCCGTGGTGGAACACAGAGCTTCGCCTTTCTCGTAATAGATTGCGCAGAATACGTAAACGATATTTTCGGAACAGAACTGCAGCAAACAAAGCTGACCTAGTATCAATGGAAGCCGATTACTCAGCGCTACGTAATACCGTATTCAGACGATATATAAATAATGTGGAACGGGAAATGAAAAATAGGCCATCAGAATTCTGGAAATTCATAAAATCTCGACGTTCCGTCAACAGTTTTCCATCGCGAGTCTCACTTGACGGTCGGTCATCTGAAACTGCCCGTGAATCTGCTGATCTGTTTGCTGAATTCTTCAAGAGTGTATATTCTTCACATAGCTCACCGGCCGTCAACGAGTATTCCGAAGCATTGCCTAGCTTTGACATAAACCTTCCTCAGCCTATTTTAACCAACCGTGAAGTCTTGACAGCCCTCAAATCTGTTGATCCAACAAAAGGACCCGGCCCAGACGGTATTCCACCGTCTTTTATACTAGCGATCGCAGAAACACTCGCCGAACCACTGCGCATTATATTCAATCGATCTCTAAATGATGGTATTTTTCCTAGCATCTGGAAAACCGCTGCCATAACCCCAATCCATAAATCGGGAAATATTCATGGAGTGGAGAATTATAGACCCATTTCGATACTCTGTTGTCTGTCAAAAGTTTTTGAAACACTACTATACGAGCGACTTTATAATGCTGCTAAACCAATTTTATCAGAATATCAACACGGTTTTATGAAGAATAGATCTACGGTTTCAAATCTTATGAGCTATTCCGCTACACTATATACTGCTGTTGGCAAAAAACAACAAGTGGACGCCGTTTATATTGACTTCTCCAAAGCATTTGATAAGGTTCCTCATGAGATCGCAATCCGTAAAATTGTACGCTACGGCTTCCCATCATTCTTATTTATTTATTTATTTGGAGTCTTTGACTACTGTCATACAGACTTAATATTAAAACTAACTTATGAATAAGATTACAAAACTATTAAAAATTAGTTAAAAACTAGTTTACATCACGGATTGCACTTTTAAACGTAGATTTAGATATATGAAAGTCAAATAAGTGCGAGACAACATTAAAAGCTTGACAACATCGGTATAAGGGGTGATTTTGTCCAAATACTGTTCTGCTTCTTGGCCATCGCATTGTAGACCATCGTGGTCTACAAAGTGGCTGCTCTCGTACCTGACAAACAGACGAGCATTTGTAAATTTACGGGGAATCCAGTCTCAGCCATTTGAAGTTCCCTCCGGCGTCCCTCAGGGAAGCCACTTAGGACCACTCATCTTCATTATTTTTGTGAACGATCTTGCCTGGATACTCAAATCCTCAAAACTAATGTACGCAGACGACCTTAAAATATTCAGAAATATCGAATCACTTATGGACTGTGCAGCACTTCAAGCAGACATCTCGACTCTTCTTAATTGGTGCAGGTGTCATGGAATGGTAGCTAATACTAGTAAATGCAGATGCATTACCTTCTGTAAAACGAGAGAACCGTTACGTTTTAACTATGCAATGGATACAGTGGAAATGGAACGAGTGGATTCGATCAAAGATCTTGGCGTTATATTCGATCGCAAACTAACCTTCTCGGAACACATAGCTGCTACTACTGCAAAAGGTTTTGCTATTTTGGGTTTCATCCGTAGGAACACTGCAGACTTTGAAGATATTTATTGTCTGAAAGCGATTTTCTGTGCTCTGGTGCGTAGCGTTTTAGAATATGCCGTGGCAGTTTGGACCCCTCATCAGGCAGTACAAATCGAACGACTGGAAAGGGTACAAAAGAGGTTCCTACGATTTGCACTCCGTCGATTGCCATGGAATGATGCCGTTCGACTGCCACCATATGCAGAAAGATGCAATCTGATATCTCTTGAAACCCTTCGCTGGAGGCGAACGTACATTCAAAGAATGTTCGTTTTTGACTTGTTAACGAATAATATAGACTGTCCCCAATTGCTGCAAAACATTAACATTCACGCGCCAGCTAGACGACTTCGTCAACAGAACTTTCTGTGGATACCATACAGCCGCACCGTCTTCGCACAAAATCATCCTCTGTATAACTGTTGTCGTGTTTTCAATGAAGTGTCAAACGTTTTTAACTTTAACATTTCCAAAGATATATTTAAGAATAGTATACGTAGTTCTAGAAATTAATACATGTTTAGTTTAAGATATGTTTGTGTGATTACTATCAAAGACATTAATAATAAATAATAATAAAATGATGAAACATAGATTTGAGGCTGAGTTTGAATCCAAAAAGCAGGTGGGATTCAAAAAAACCAATGTTTTTTTAATAGTCAAACTACTATTTCTCTAGTTTTAAGCCATAGATGGCAGCACTATCTTGTCATTTCACCAAATTCAAGCACATTGTCGAATATCTGGGATTAATTAGGGAGTGCTAGATGAATTTGGTCAAGAAATAAATACATATACCATGGGAACGCTTTGGAAATTCTAAGATCATTTAATCAAAAAAAAAAAAAAAATGAATTGCATGAAGGTCACTAAAGGTGAATTTTTTGGACCAAGTATTAGAATAAAGTTAAACTTTGCAATGGAGCTTGATGGACCAGACGTTTAGCTTTATTGTTGGTATGATTTGCAATTGAATCGCAATTTGAGATGAGCAGGATTTTTTTTAACTCAGAACAACTTAAATCGAGCTCGCCAAGGATTGTTTTTAAAAAGATATAATTTTTTCGTTTTAAAAATATCGTCCAACTGTATTTACTTATCACGAATATATCACACATTATCACACAGTTGTAGCAATTCATGAGTTTAATATTTAGAGAAACTCAAGTATCTATATTATTTTATGTTTAAAAGTTATAAACATGGATTTTTAGTTTTTTTTTTAATAATTCAATTTTTTATATATGCCGTTTCGTAATGTTATTGAGTAATGATTAGCATGCGCCTTCGGTGCTAGCCGCTGGCTGCCCTTGCAGGTATTCTAAGAAAGCTAATATTTTTTTTCAATTTTTAGTTGCTGGTAAGGCAACGTCTAGGCATTGCCTCGTGGCATCGTGTTTGGCTAACATCTTTATGGGTCGCGGTTCGAATCTGGCATTAGGACTAATTTTTTTCATAATGTTATTTGATTGCTTGAGTAAGCAATTAAAACATATTTTTAGCAAAAACAAAACAATAAAGTAATATGCATTGAGGTGAAGGGAGGAATAAAGACGGATACTGAGAAACCGGCAGTACCACATGGAGGACAACAGAGTTAAAAAATAAGGCTAGTAGTGATCGAAGTAAGAGAGGAGGGAGTTTTTTTTTATTTTGCTGATTAAACGATTACTTGTGAGCTGAACAGAAGGCCGTTCAAATCTGTAATGGAACATCAAAGTTCCAATAAGAACTTCAATTTTGGGCTGAATAAAACGAACTGGACCTGTTTAACGAGACTTCTGATTGCTTTTTTCTCATGGCCTATTATTGCACTACATTACATTACATTACATTACATTACATTACATTAAATTACATTACATTACATTACATTACATTACATTACATTACATTACATTACATTACATTACATTACATTACATTACATTACATTACATTACATTACATTACATTACATTACATTACATTACATTACATTACATTACATTACATTACATTACATTACATTACATTACATTACATTACATTACATTACATTACATTACATTACATTACATTACATTACATTACATTACATTACATTACATTACATTACATTACATTACATTACATTACATTACATTACATTACATTACATTACATTACATTACATTACATTACATTACATAACATTACATTACATTACATTACATTACATTACATTACATTACATTACATTACATTACATTACATTACATTACATTACATTACATTACATTACATTACATTACATTACATTACTTACAGATCTTTGCTATAGTATTTGGTTAGCCACAGTTTTCTGCCACAAATTCTCCAGTTCACCTTTGCGTGCGCCATAAAGAACGTCCTCGGTCGGCATATCTCGTAGCCACGTCTTTATTCCTGCCAGATCCCGAAAAGTTACCATAAATAAAGAAAATCAAATGCATAAGAATAAAAAAAATGCAAACCCACATAAATTGATGCGAACCGGTAGCGAAATGTCGTCGTCGCTGTCGCTTGCACCACAAGTCTTTAGGGGTTCTTGCGTCTGCGTCTGCGTCCAACAATTTACGATTTACGCGATCGCAAGTTTGTTTCGGAAAATCTTTGTTCTTTCTCCATCGGCCCATCTCCAAGTAGGTATGTTTCCCCACGTCAAAACAAAAGTATCAACCTTACAATAACAATAACAGCAACAGAAACGATCGGTAGCATCAGATCGATTGGTTTTGCTTGCTCGGTTTCAATGATTCTTTTCTACCAACCTACATTGTTACGCCTCGGTTTTGCCGCAGGAATTGTGTCCCGTATCGATCCGTGGAATTCCAGACCATTACCAATGCTGCGCTCCCTGATCGGCAAAGGGAAAGGTTTATGCTTCAGATTCGCAATAGGGGACCGGTTCAAATTAATATTTGAAAAAAAAAATCATAGGTCTACGCATTGTTGACAAGTTGAAGGATCCCAGATCTCAAACAGTTCTGAGTACAACAAAATGTTTAATGGTGTAAAAATATTAATTTTTTTTATGAATAAAAATTTCTGAATCAGTCCTTTCTAGCAGCATCTTCTCATGTCTGGCTCAGTTCGCCGGGAAACTGGATCACCTGAGATTCGAAGAAGCGTAAACTGTAGATCGCGTTGGTCGAGACAAGTCAAGGCAAGGTAAGAAGAGGGAATCTCGCCAATACAGCTCGTAACTTCGAGCAAGAACGCACAACAATCATCCGAAGGAACCTGCTTTTCTCTTCAGGCAAACAAAAATAAACGAACCTTATCAAAGCTGCGGTGAGACCAGAAAAACTTTCCCACATAGTAAATGTGTTTACAAATTCTCGGCTACGCAGCGTACGTCAAGTCAGAATAATACTCGTTAGCGTTGAGAAGGAATAATATCAACTGGAGTTGAAAGGATAAATTCCAGTTTGAACTTTTAAAAATTCAGTCCCAATTTTAACTAGGTGGTGAAAATTCTTATCATTTGAAAAAAAAAAAAAATACTATGCCATATAAACTAATGCTCTGTTTTAACACTCAATGTACCGGAGAGGATCAAATGACATTTTTTTTAACTTCAAACGACTATAACTCCTATTATAATTTTTTTTTGTCTCAAATATTTCTTCATGATTATTTGTTTTTTCAAATTGCATGAAAGTTTTCATTATTATATTTTTTTTTGAAAGATTGTAGATCGCGAAAAATGTATGTATAGGGGAGAATGGGGATACTTGATTCGTTTTTCTCATTTTCATCATATCTTTTTGAGAAAATTTAGCAACTCGCTGTCTTTTGCATTTTCTAACAGAGACTTATTTCAAGTTTATATATTCCAAAAATTAGAATGATACATGAACTCGTAGATGAACTAAAAGCTTTTTCTCGAGAATGAAAAATTGTGATAGTTTTTTTAGTTACAGGAGTCTTGATCCCTTATTAAAAGAGACTTGATCCTAAATTCAGGGTGCTCTGGCAAAAATCTAGTAAAATCCGAATATTTTTTGTTCTTATTTTACATTTGATAGTATCAGACAAAGAGAATTCTTAAAGTTTGTATGCTACCCTAGAATCATTGTATACTTTAAGGCGCAATTTTCTAGTTTTTCGGTAATTACAATATTTTCAGTTGTATTTAACAGATAATTACTAGACATGACATTAACATAATAATTACTAAGCATGAGTTATTGGATAGATACTAGTAATTTCATGATTATCAATGATCACGATCCATTCGGAAGAAAAATATATCTTTCTGGAATCGAGGGATCAATTTTTTTTTCAAAGTGATGAAAAAGATCTTTAAATCAAAATTGATTAAATTTTTAAAGAAAGTTGAATAACTCGAAAAATAAAATTTTTGAAATTTGTTTAGATGACAACATTGTTGTTTTCTGCTTTTTGGCACATTTTTCTTGAACATTTGATATTTGTAAGAGATATTTGTTTCGAGCTATAGCGAAGGAATCAAGAATCCCCAGGAATCAAGTATGCTCATTCTCCCCTACTTATTTATAACGCCGGGGTTCAAATGACCCCAAACAATTTTTCCGCTAAAACACTTTTGTTTCTCAACCGATTTTTTTTTTAATTTATTGTTTTGGAAAGCTTGTAACGTAACTCAAATATGATTTTCAGACAATTTTTAGCATAATCAGTTATTCCAAAATTGTTCAAAGTCGAAGATTTTTTTTTTTTTGATAAAACGTGCTTCGGGAAAAGGCTTTTTTTTTTAATTTTTTTAAGATTCTGGTCACAAAAAGTGTAAAAATCGTACTTTTTAATAAATCAACCACCAAAGCTGTTCCAGTCAGGATAGAAAATTTACGAAAAGTGAATTTGACAGTTAACTTAACTTGTGACATTTTCGCATCCTTTTATTTGTAAAACTTGAATCACTGAATTTTTGACGACTATTCAAATGTACCTAGTTGTTTTTAAACTGTTTTATCAATCTGCATTTTCTGAGACAATTCTAGCAACAAAATTCGACTTTGCACTGGATTTTGAGAATGTAGTAATTACATCAATAGAACCGGTATGAAATTTGCACATAGTTTTGTTACTCAAAATGCAAAGCTCAGTTGATGTATTAGAATAGGGTAACCATACGTACTCTTTCAAGAGTACATATACTCTTTTTCGATAAAAAATGGGTGTAGGGTAGATGAGGGCATAACGAGCACTCAGGGCATAATGAGCACTCCTTTTTTCTACATAAGTACGTATTTTCTTAAACAAATTTTCATAAGGACTTGTTTCGTACTACCCGTAGTATTAATTTTTCACCAAAAAAGAAATATCCTTTTCATCTTTACAGAAATATTAAATAATAACCAGCTAGGTTCTCAAGTGACGAAAATATTATAATTTTTGAGAACCACCAAATAAGCTTTTATGACTTTTAAATCATCTTGATCTGAAATGTACGCACTGCAACATGATCTACACATTGTTTCTCAATTTTCAACATAATAAAAATTTTAGATTTTTCACTTTAATCAATTTTAAAACGCTTTTTTGCTTTAATTTGTTCACTAGAGGCGAACAGAGCACTTTCATTGAAGGCATAATGAGCATTTTCTGCCGGGGAATCTAGCAGCGAATTCAACTCGATGAAGTCAACTGAATAATAGAGCTACACAGCTTGGCTTTTTTCGTCTGTCGATTTGGCCTATTGGTAAGGTGTTGGAGTGGTAATCAGTAAACTCGAGTTCGATTCCTGTTCGAGGGGATTTTTTTTGCACATACCATTCATGATTGATTTTGTTTTTGTTACATTATTCTGCTAATAGCATCAAAGCATCATCCGTCAAACAAAACACCAGAAACATAATGTATGAGCATGTGTTAATCCTTTGAATTCTACAAACAGACCTAGATTATTTTGTTATTGCTTTGTTTGATGAATCTACGCCTCACCGTTTAGTGCAATCATGATCATGAATGATAAATGAAAAAAATAAATCACCTCGACCAGGAATTGAACTCGAGCCTACTGATCACCTCTCCGACAATAGGCCAAATCGACAGACGATATATGTTAAGCTGTAGCTCTATTACTCAGTTGACTTCATCGAGTCGAATTCGCTGCAAGATTCCCCGGCAGAAAATGCTCATTATGCCTTCATTAATGGTGCTCATACTGCCTCGGGGTTTTTCTTATTATGCCTTTACAGTGACTGGTTTTCAGTTTTCGGCAAAAATTTTTAAAATGCATTTTCAAACGTTTTTATCTATTTTATTCAAGTTTCATTCAATCAGGCAATAGACTATTTGAGTGTCTGAACACGAAAGAATGATGTAGTTCACATATTACAGCTGTTATCTATGGTTAAATAAGCATTTTCCTTAAGGTGGCCGTTATGCCCTCATCTTCCCTACAGTTTACATTTTTTAGTCTAGGAAATTTTACAGATATCATAAATTTTATTATTTAATTTCTATACCTCTGAGATACGCTTTCTAAGGCTGAATCGTGAAAATCTTATGACTTTCAGTAATGAAGATTGCTAATTTTAAAATGAAATGACTCAAATGGCTATCAAACTTCTGAAAACTTAATCACACATAACACAAGACAACACAATTCACATTTTTCCTAGATGCAAGGAATCTCGGAACTGATTTTTAATTATTAAGAAGCGCTGAATCCAAATATTCAATAAGCTCTAGTTTTCGAGATAACTTTTTCAAATAGGTTACAAATAAGTTATACAATATGTGTACTTTTTTGAAATAACTGTAAAATACAAATTTTAATTTATTCAATGATCAATTTCACCAAAGACAGCGAGAAATTTTGAATTTTGAGAAAATAGTTTTGACCATTTTCTCTTTGTTATTTTTTCCAAACCTTCGAAAAACGGGAATTTTGACGAAATTTCAAAGAAAAATTAAACTGAATTGATTCTTTGATATTTTTTAACCGTAAGACAAACCATTTCGCAGTCTTCAATTGAGTTGTTGAATGAGTTAAAATATTTCATATCCAATGTTCAATAATTTTATTTAATTATGCCAGCAGAAGTTATAACCTTATTTTTTCAAATTTCTTAGAATTGTACAATTCAATTTTTTGAAAGCGTTATATCTCTGATATAAGAAAATCTTAGCCATATCTTAGTCCTTGATTGAATAAAGGGTAGTAAATTGATTGAAAATTTGATATTGGTTCTTATGCAGGTTTATTGGTTTTTCATTTATGAAAGATTGATTTTACCCAAAACTGATCAATTTAAAAATCTTCATGGATACGCCATAGCACCGAAACTAGAGGTAATAGACGGAATCTGTGAAAGTTTTGAACTCAGGACGCCAAAATCTAATAAAAACATTTATTGAAACATAGGCACATAAAACGCAGTTTTTCTGTGTATTTGTTACAAGTTTTTTAGGCTGAATCAAAGAATTATAGATACTGTTTTTGTCGAGAAATCAGAATTTCATGACTCAGTGAAGTCGATAAAAAATCCGTTGTTGTTTAACTAGTCTTTATTATAAAACTTTTCTTATTTCTGTCATTAATCAAAAACACAAATATTTCCCTTACTTACTTACTTAATGATCCCGCGCCGATCCTCCGGTGCATAGGGCCGTGGTAAAAGACCTCCACTGTTGACGATCCGGAGCCAGCGTCTTCACCAGGTCCCAGTCAAGATTCTCGTCGACAGTTCGGATTTCAGCGGCTAGGCTTCGCCGCCACGAATTTCTGGGTCTGCCTCTTCTTCGATGACCTTCTGGATTCCAATCTAGCGCCTCTCTGCAAATCTCGTCTTCATCTCTTCGCAGCGTATGCCCAATCCATCTCCACGTACGTTCCCGAATCTCGATTTCTAGCGCCTTTTGATGACACCGGCGATGTAGTTCCTCATTCGAGATCCAGTTGCCAGGCCACCAAGCGCGGATGATATTCCGCAGGCAGCGGTTTACAAATACTTGCAGTTTTCGCGTCGTTACCACATATGTGCACCAAGTTTCGCACCCGTACAGCAATACGGATTTGACGTTTGAGTTGAAGATTCGGATTTTTGTTCGTAGAGAGAACTGGCGTGACCGCCAGATGTTTCGGAGACTCGCAAACGCAAATCGGGCCTTTCTGATCCGTGTTTCGATGTCTTTTCTGGTACCACCATCAGGCGTAATCTGGCTACCAAGATACTAGAAGCACTCCACTTTCTCAACTTGTTGTCCAGCTACCATGAAACTGGAGGGATTTCCTGTGTTGATCTCCATCGACTTGGTCTTTCCGACATTGACTTTGAGACCTGCTGCCTTGGAACTTTCGGTGAGGTCGTCGAGTTTGCTCTGCATATCTGGTTGTGTTTGGGCAAGCAAAACAATATCGTCAGCCAGGTCAAGGTCGTTCAGTTGCTCCATTGTTGAAGGATTCCACGGCAATCCTCGGTTCGGTGCACAGTCAATCGATCCAATCAGAATCTCATCCATTACGATTAGAAAAAGTAGCGGTGATAGAATACATCCTTGTCTCAGTTCAGCAGTTACCGCGATTGGTTCGGACAAGACACCGTCGTGCAAGACCTTGCACGAAAATGCCTCATACTGTGCTTCGATGAGATATTTCCCTTAATCATTCAATTTTGAATTTGCTTGAAAAGAAAAAATACTCTCAACTAAATGCTCATCGCTGGTTTAAAGCACGTTTCGAACACATTTTTGAAAAAAAATAGATGTGTTGAGCATTTTCATCACAATAGATACCTAGTTACTTTTAAATAAACTTATTTGAAAAAAAAAATCCACATGTTCAACGTCTAAATGTGCATAAGATTTTTTATTGGAAAAATTAAATTTTCGTAACATTCATGATTATCCCTACCATTTATATTTATCACAAAGTTCGAAAACTTTGTGGCGCAAACTGAACGCAATCTGATCTATAAATATCTTTTATTATGATATCCTTCACGCAGCCCTCATCGATTGTCCACAACTTGATGGGGAACAATTTCGTAGTATTTCTATCGTTTCCCTTAGGCCCCTGGACTCCAACAAAGGTACCTCTTTACTCACCTTCCAAGTATAAGAATTTGTTGAGCTCTAGCAGAAAAATCTTTTTCCTCCTTCCCAATCTTTTCGCCACGAGTCGCCATAACGTATCAATTGATCAATTCACACATAAATCATACACTCGAAATCGATATATCTCACCGGAGTTGGTCGATTCGGGTTGTTTTGTGGAGGAACCAGCTCCAGTGGGATTTTGGCGGGAATGCCACACATCGTCTGAAAAAGCTGTGAAAAGGGGCAGGGAAACCAGGAGAAGTCCAGGTATCGGTCTTGAAGTTCATGCACAATCTATCAAAAACTAAGCAGATAAATAGGCTTTTTTCTCGCTGTCTCCCACCGTACTCTCGGTTTGTTTTTTGTTTGTCCATTTCCCAAGAGGAGGCTTATCGAATCTTTGGCCTAGAGCTGTGGGATCCAAGGTAAGATTGGGGGAACATTTTTACACTTTGGGTTATCCAACTTACAGTGTGAAGCTTTACAATATAATTTTAGAAAATAGGTAACCAATATTTTTCTACCAATTGCAACTTTTTTCCTTATGGTTTGAAATTATCAATTTATTATCTAAACAACTTGAAAAATTAGAAGTTCCGTTAAAAATGCATACTGCAAACAATCTGATGTCTGAGATTCTAAGAAAAGTCTCATAAGACAACTCTAAAAGAACGATAATCCTCTGAGACGTGTCTTAATCGTAACAAAAATATGACTCATGACCGGGGCCGCGGATAATTTCATTAGGTATTTATTATTCTTACCCTCTCCAGCCGCAGAGTGTGGATTTACTCCACTCGAACTTATTCCCTGTGGAAGATCGTGACTAATAGATAAAATATTGTCGAAATGAAGCCATTAGGATGTTTGTGGAAAAACGTTGATGGAGCTGTTGTAGGTATGGGCTTTTCTCGTTCCTTCGGCTTGTTGCTCGCGAGAATGATTGAGTGCTTATCGGACTTTGGGTGTTAGTTTGGGGCTCAAACTTTTGGTCGCGTGGATGCTGATAGTTTGCTAGCTCGGTGATCTATGGCACTGATCCGGAGGTGAAATGTTGATTAAGATATCGATTAGTCTCCGCGTGCTTCAAAAAGTGATAAGCAGATGTTCAGCTTAAACGAATGTTCAAAGTTAAAGTAAAAAAGGTTTTTTTTGAATATTTTTTAACAATAAAACAAAATTTCGTTTTAGGTTCAACTAATGTATTTTATAGCTTAAGTTTTTGTTTTGAATTTTAATAATAGATTTAAATAATGTAGGGATTTTTTTTTCAATTTCAGCTTTACAAAAAATAGAATCTTATATTTTTTAATTAAATTTAAACTAAACTAAAAATGGATTACAAGAAAAAAAATTAACTATTGATATTATTGTACTTCAAATGTAATCCTCTATGAATCCGTTTGAAGAGGTAAAAAAAATTAGAAAACAATTATTTAATTTTCAAATAAGCAAATTAATTATATGGAATAATCTTATAAGATAAGAGCCCTCTATTATTCGGGTGATATTAACATAAATACATTTGTTGTGTTATTTTTTACTTACATTCTAACAACATTTTTCAACTTTTCCCCAGATTATTTATTCAAAGCCATAATTTATTTACATTTTTCTTTTCTTTTCATTCATTGCAGGTAAGAGACGAGGCTAATGTTGTTCGAATCAGGTTTGGAAAAAAAAACAATTAAAAGTGTCTTAACACATTGCAGATCAAATACGAAGATTCTAGTTTTTTCGATGGCCACTAAGGTGCGACTTCTAGAAGCATAACTCAAATGAAATAAATTTAATTATGCAACTCTATACAATAAAATAAGGATATCATCGTGGTCCTTAATGTGTTAAGCATTCAAGTGTGAGATGGAAGGATATGCAAAGAGAGACGATTGGCTTGAGTTATACTGGTCTGGAAGGCTCTTCGAAGTAAAAACAACCCCTAGACTTTTGTTAAAGTTAAAAACTAATGAAATAAGAAATATAAAGTTCTTAGACCACGATCAACCCATGCACACTGGTCGAGAACATCAATCTAGCGGAACTAAATTAATAGCGCCCAGGGATGAAAAGATAGACTTTTGATGTCTTCGACAACATTGCATAGTTTTACAAGGCGCATAGCTTGAAATAAAATATAGAGTCAAGGGGTCCATGAATAGCAAGAAAAAAAAGCTAACTTTTTTGCTAAGCATTTAAGATCTTTGGTTTCTTCTACAAAGTTGTTTATTTTAACAAAACACATAGCTTTGCTGAACAAGCCAAAGTTCTACAATTTCATTCTAAGGAGTTACAATGAAATAAAAAAAAAAAACCTTGAAAAAACAGTTTTTTTAATCTGAAACGTTGTAGGTAAGACAAAACAATTTTCAGTCTTCGAAACAAAGTTGAAAAAAGCTAAAATTTTACAATTGTTTAGTACATTATGATGTGTTTTGAAATAGCTGAAGCGCTGTAGAAAGCATTTAGTGTAATATATTGCGCAATTTTTCGCACCATCAGTCAATGTGGATTTTATTTTTGGTGTTAAGAGGAATCATGATCATATAAAAGTAGTGTGGAACTCAAAGCAATTTTAAAATTGAAAATCTAGTATTTTGTTCACAAATATCACTTTTTTTAGACACTATATTAGTTTCTTTGATGCAATTAACTTGCAGAATTTGAGAACAAGAAATAATTAGATGATTTTTCCGGTTTTCCGTTTCAAATTTATCAATATAATCTGTTCATCATTATATAAATGATATCTGTACCAACACGTGAAAGTGATTTAACTCCAAAAGTAAAGTAGCGTTCAGCTTTCAGCGGCAGGCCAATTTTTGCTCTATTTAACGAAAAAAAAAAACTTTTGAGATAATAAGTTTTCGATGGATTACAAACTCAATTTGATTTAAGGATCTATGACAATTTTGATAAATTTGAAACGGAATACCGGTTAAATCATCTAATTATTTTTTATTCTCAAATTCTGCAAGTTAATTGCATCAATGAAACTAATATAGTGTCTAAAAAAAGTGATATCTATTTGTGAACAAAATACTAGATTTTCAATCTTAAAATTGCTTCGAGTTCCACCGAGTTTCACGCTAGTTTTATATGGTAATGATACCTCTTAACACCAAAAATAAAATCTAAATTGGCTGAAAGTGCGAAATTTTGCGCAATTCGATAAACTTTTCTTTGAAAATCGTTAATATATTGCACTGAATGCTTTCTACAGCGCTTCAGCAATTTCAAAACACATCATAATGTGTTAAACGATTGTAGATTTTAACTTTTTTCAACTTTGTTTGGAAGACTGGAAATTGTTTTGTTTGCCTACAACGTTTCAGATTTAAAAAACTGTTTTTTCAAGGTTTTTTTTTAATTGCATTGTAACTCCTTAGAATGAAATTGTAGAAATTTGGCTTGTTCTGCAAAGTTATGTATTTTGTTAAGGTAAACAAATTTGTAGAAAATACCAAAGCTCTAAAATGCTTAACAAAAAAGTTAGCTTTTTTATTTTGCTATTGGCGGACCCCTTGTATCTATATTTTATTTCAAAATATGCGCCTTGTAAAACTATGCAATGTTGTCGAAGATCGAAAGTCTATCTTTTCATCCCTGAGCTCTATTAATTTGGTTCCGCTAGATTGATGTTCTGTACCAGTGTGCAATGCAATGTAAATAACTTTGGTTTGAACAAAAATTTGTTGAAGTTGCTTCAAAATGATTAAAGATCTCAGTTTTTCGACAGAATCTTAGTTAAATTGCCTTTTATACACAATGTTTTTCGACTCAGTTTTCCAAAGAATACAATGATGAAAATTTTCATGAATTTTAAATTTTTTAAAACAAATTGAAAATTTATTTGCTTTTGCGCAAAGGTTTTTCGTGCAATATTAAATCACATTTTCGAAGATGACGGAAAGAATTAAAGAAACATAAGCTATCAAAGAACGAAAGAACATAAGCCGTAAATATCATGAATTTTTCGAAAAAGATACAACGGCTCAGCGACAGGACTTGAACCTGCAATCTCCGCTTCAGTACAATGGCGCGTTAGCCAATTCCACCACGGTGAACGTGATGAAACCGGCGAACCCGAGCAATCGAGCTCTGCCGATCAACTGCTGGACCTTCTATCGAAAACACAATGTATATCCCGCATGTGATCTTTCCCTCTATTGATTGCTTCTTCATCTGACCGTAAGTTGCGGCAAACCCGAAGCAATCGACCATGTGCTCGCTCGGCTTAAATCCCGAGTCGATGGGTGGGGTTAGAGAAACAAGAGATATCAATAGCGGGAAAGATCACATGCGGGATATACATTGTGTTTTCGATAGAAGGTCCAGCAGTTGATCGGCAGAGCTCGATTGCTCGGGTTCGCCGGTTTCATCACGTTCACCGTGGTGGAATTGGCTAACGCGCCGTTGTACTGAAGCGGAGATTGCAGGTTCAAGTCCTGTCGCTGAGCCGTTGTATCTTTTTCGAAAAATTCATGATATTTACGGCTTATGTTCTTTCGTTCTTTGATAGCTTATGTTTCTTTAATTCTTTCCGTCATCTTCGAAAATGTGATTGTTTTCAGGTACAAAGATGTACCAAACGATTTCATAACATCAGTATTGAATATTAAATCCGTTGTTGACATGTAGGACTCTCAAATATTGTGTAAATTGGCGAGAACCGTGAAAAATAAACGTGCTTATGGCAAACCAAACCATGTGAATAGAAATCATGTAAAAAAATTGAGCAAAATCAATCCGCGTTTAAAAAAATCCTTAGTGTACATTCTATGAATAACTTTGGCTGATGGTTTTCGTATAAGTTTGACAATACAGTTAAGCTTTTTTTTAAAACGTTTCATAAATGTCCTGCTTTTTTCTGAAAGTATCTGCAAGCCTAGCTTAACACGAAGTTATTCAATATTTATTTGGCCAATACAAGAGTCAAGTTCAAAGACTTAGTCAAGGAACTTTTAAATCTTGATGAATTGTAAATGTTAAATTTTCTGAATATTAATATTTGTTAAGTTTTTAGTAAATATTTTGTCCATTCATATATTCATCGGATTGTACATATGAGGTATAATTCAAACTTTTTAGGCGATTTTCGGTTCTGAAGACTTATTCTTTTTACATATACTGAAGCTCTTATTCTCAATATAATTTGAAAACCATAAAATCAACTAAATATTCATTGGTGTCTTCAATGTCCAAATGCTTAGGCTATTGAATTCAAATAACAAGTATGAAACTTAAATCAAGTTTATCAAGAAGTATTTTTATACTTAATATCTTTTTCCTAGAGGCATGGCTGTAGGAACGGGAAGGGGGGAGAGTTTGGAGTTAATCCCCCCCCCCCCACCCATGAGGGTCCATCAAAAGCAAGTGAGGTTTACAACACTACATTCATAATTTGTAATTCTTATTCAGATTATGATGGTGAAGTGAGGATATACAATAGTATCTGTCTTGACTCAGAACTGATGTCAAAACCTCGAAAACTCATCCCAGGTTTAGAATTCAGCGACAGTTTTTTCAAATTTCTCACTTATTGACAGTAATTTATTTCTGAATATTTGATTTAAAGAAAGATTTTACTCATTTCAGTGATTTTAGTTCCATATAATCGGAATCGAAATTGTATGGGTATTTTCATACTTTGGATTATGCAGTTTAGGATTCTTGATTTTCGGTTCAAATTGCATATTTAAATACAAATCATTTACAATCCAAATGGAAAGCTGTGTGTGAAATCATCGTTTAAATTTGGTTTCACATTTCCTTCAAAATTTGGTTCATGATTTTTGGAACCCAAACGCATTTTTTACATTTAGTAAATATTTTTACGAACATGAAAAAGAAAACATAGAAATCATTCGAAGTTTTTCTTTCATATTCAAATTATTCTTATGTAAAATTCAAAGATAACAAAGCATAACAACTATCAAGATGACTACTTCGGTAAGGAATTCAAATTGCAAAAGTTCGTAGGCTTAAAATTCTGATTGTTCTTCCGATTTTAAAATTCAACCAACGCGACGTCGGATTGTTTGCACAATCCACCTGAAAATGGCAAAAAATAGGTAGAATTTGAGTTCTTGTTGCAAGTTTTGTCATTTGGAAAATTTATTCAAAAACACCATTTAAAAGAATTGATTTTCAATAAAAGTAATAACATGTAACTTCTAATAAAAAAATTGCAGATGATTCCATATGTTTTGGCGTACTGTTCAAAATTATTAGTATTGCAGTTTTTTTTTCAAGAATCAAATTTCAAAATTAAATCTTTAACTAGGATCGAACTTGCATAAATCTGATTTGAACCGCAAAATTTTAATCATTCACTTTTACTCTTCAAAATTTGATTTATTTTTAGATTTTTTTTTTAAATTGAAGGCTTTCTTAAAAAAAAACTTATTGTCAGTTCAAATCAAATAAGAAACCCGGACTTGCCCGGATATTTAATTATAAAAAAAATGTGAAAGATTCGGCTCGGTTGCCTAAGATTATTTGAAAAAAAAACCTGTTTTTGTCCGTATTCATTGACATTTTTTTTTTGAAAATGAAAAAAAACATTCAAATTGCATCATTATAATTTTAAATTTTTTCGCTAAAAATCGATTTTTTTAAGCTACATAGATTTATTAAAATGAACATGATGATTTTTTGGAAGCCCGAAATGAGATTCAAGATCTGATTATGATTTTCGATGAAAAAATCTTGATTCAAATGTTTTTCCACTTGATTTTTGTTGAATAGTTCCTGGATTTTTGTCAAATTATGGACATTGCTAGGGTTTTTGTTTGAAAATTTGGAAATCAAATGTCCGAATTTTGCTAGGTTTAAGATAAAATAGTTAGGATTTGCCCGGCCCGTATCCGGCGGGAGAACTGTTTGTCAATTATAAGCTAGTTCACCAGTTGATGATGCAAATTTTAAAAGTGGAAAGTGGAAGTGGAAGTGTCCTATTTTATTTCTTAAGGATTCTTTATACCAATCCTAGTCATCATTTAAGATTTAAGGATGCATTTTAAAAAGTTTCTATTCAAGACGAAAAACTATTTATGTAAAAGAACTAAAAATGAATTATCAAATAGTAAAAAAAAAAAATATTCATGCATTGTTTGAGCAAAAATATCATAGAAAAAAATAGGTCACCGACCCATCCCCCCCCCCCCCTCCCATGAGTAAGTTCTTCCTACGGCCCTGCCTAGAGGAATCCCTCCTTGCAGTCTTTTTTTTTAAGCAAAAACGTTTTTTGTTTTTGTAAACACAACCATCCAATCCGTTTTGGATGTTCTTCAGGGACTGAAAAAGTATTTTTATAAAACATTTTGACGATTGCAAATGTTTCATCATTTACCAAAAAAAATTTCGAAAACATTTATCCAGATCAAAAAACAGCTTCCAAAGATCATCCGAGTTGACCTCCACAAGAAAACTATACTTTTGAGGTTAATTTCATACATATGCTATCGGCAAAATACTTTATAAAAATATATTTTCAGTCCCTAAAGAAGATTTGAAAAAGATTGAAATGTTGAATTGATGAAAACAAAAATCGTGTTTGCTTTAAAAAAAGACTGCAACCCGGAATTTCTCTTGGCAGTACATTCAGTCGACCTAATACAAAAATTCGACTATATGTATATCTAGATTCAAAGTTTGAAATATGGATTATATGTTCAACGAGCTTTTTTTTTCAATAAAATTATCCAACAACTTGGATTTCAATTTTCTCCAAATTTAATTTTTATTGATTGAAATAACATAGGGGAGAGTGGGGTAACGTGGGCCACTCTAAATATCCCAGATGTGTATTGAGATAAAAATTCCAATCCCACTGTCATCGTCGTCGCTTTTCGTAAGGATATTTTTCTACATGTTGTTGACTTTTGCTTCTTTTATTTATCAAGCTTAAAAAAGTTTAAAAAAAATACTTACATAATTAAACAAGCACTCGCTAATTGCCTTTATTTGGAACCTAAAGTTCATAACAAAAAATATACTCATACGCTTATGATTGTAGTTTTGTCATGTTCTTTCAAGTTGATTTTTTTTTTATGACACATCAATAAGTCACACAAACGCAACCAATTTGCAAATCATAGTTTGTGGAAAATCGTGGGCCACATTTTGTAGGGTATTTTGGGCCACCTATATTTTTATGTTTTAATTCACATTCAGAACTTAAAATATGTTTTTTTTTATCTGTAAAATTTGAAGTTGAAGTTTGAAAAGTTATGAAAAATATTTTGTCCATCCTATATAAGGAATTCTGCCAAAACGTTAGCGAGCCAGGTTTTAAGAACTATTCAATCATAAAAAACTTTTTTTTTAATTTCCTCATCTAAAATTGCTTTAAAATAGCGAAGACTGGAACAAATATCAATTGCTTTTTTGTCACCCTACGTCCTTTGAAATTTTCAAAAAAACTCGAAGGGGGGATTAAATAAAATTTGAGGTATTCTATGTAAATTTCGAGAAAAAAAATCAAATATCTGAAGGATTACAAGACCAAAAAACAAGTATTGGAAGATGGCAATTATTTATACCTTTTATATTCATGATTTTATTGAAGTTATCGATGGAAAATTAGTTGATTTGTTGCAATTCTGTTGCATAAAATTTTCGTGCAATTTATTCCAATTTATTCGTTTTTCGCATTATTTTTTAATTATCCCCCCCTCGCGATGTTCCAACTCCGAGTGACAAAAAAGGATTTGAAATTTGTTCCGGCCTAAATTTTATGCACCCTCTCGGCAACTGCGAAATCGAAATTTATTTTTCATTAATCACTATCGCACAAACTACGCGAAAAACGGGCCAATAAATCGCATGATGGCCTCTTACAATCAACACTGCGAAACCATTGACTTTACAATGTCTCGGCAAAAACTCAAACAATATTTTCATCGAAGAAATCTAAATTCTTAAGAAAAATTGTAAAGCAGACACTGCTTAAACCTATTCTTAAGGAAATACACATGTATCAAACTAGTCTACGTTACGGTTGACGAAACAAACAAATAAATAAATGAATGAATTATAAAATTTTAGGTTTGGGTCAACTCATAAACTTTTTACGTTATCTAGTCAATTTCTATCTGGGGCCCCACAATTCTCCAACATTTTTCAAAATTAACAAAAAAATACTTTTTTAAAAACAGACAGAACTCGGTGATTTATTTATTTATTTACTTAAAAAATTAAAAAAAGCCTAATGATACCTTATTCATTTAGATAACCTTTCTTTTTATTTTTTCTCTTTTCATCTTTTACGACACAAAAGTTATGAAGCAAAGAAAAAATTGGCCTATGATACCCCTCAATCCTCTAGGGGAGAGGCGGGCTAAATGCACATATTAGAGAAAGTACTCATTTTCTCCCATATTCCAATAGATAAGAGTCTGAAAACAATATGAACATGAGTGGACATCTGTTTTATAAACGTTAGAGCAATTTTCCTGTTAAAATCTCTTACAGTTTTTGTGAAAATAATTTTTTAATAAAATTAGTCAAAATAGTCAATTTCCGAAACCGGCGGGGTAAATGCGCATTTTTTTTTTTAGCTATATTTCATTTACGCTTACAATGATTTGATTTTTTTTCAATTCAAAATGGTAGAAACGGACGTTAAGCAAGGCTGAAATTTTGGCGAAATTTCAGTTATCACCTAGTTATTGTGCATTAAACATGGTTAAGTGAGCCTTTTGAACATATTTCATGGTGATATTTTGTTCATATCGAATTTTATCGGAACAGTATAAAGCTCTTCTGTTTTCACTGTGAGATTGTGATTAGAGCATTGATTTCATGTTTCAATGATAAAAAGTTTAAAATTTATAAGACTAATCTATTTAACCTGCCTGATATGGGCATTCAAAACCTGTCTCTTATTCCAATATCTTATCATTTACAACTTTGCCAAAAGCTTAAATTTGTTTAATTTCCTATTTCCAGTTGAATAAGAGAGAAAAACCATTAAAATTTTTGTTTACAGGTTCTGTACGCACATTAATTGAAGTTCAATATATTTTAACAAAACTGACAAAAATTTTGTTTGAAATTTTAAATTTTTCTGGCTGTATATAACAATTGAATTTTTTCATGCCATGTTTCAAAAACGTATAACCCTCAAGCTGCTCTGATTTGATATTTTGAATCTCCAGCCTTATTGTCAATCGGCTGTATACGCATATTACCCAGTATGCGTTTTAGGAACACTTCCCACAGCTGTATTTTAACTTATCAATTTAATATAATTAAATGAAAAAAATTAAAGAAAATGTCGATAATGTTTTTCCACAAATGAACGTACCCATAATTTTTTTGGGGTTTCAAATCAAAATGATTTTTTTTTATCTGTGGCTTGTGATATTGCTCAGTTGGCAAGTCAGCTGCTTCCTGAGCCGATGTCCGTGACTTCGAGCCCAGGAGTAAATATCGATGACAGTTGTACCGGATAAGTTTTTCAATGACTGTTCGCCAACTGCATTGTTGATATAAGTCGCGAATGACATAAAGATATTAAAACGATTGTAAAACAAAAAAGCTTCTTTTATAAAATAGTTGAAAAACAAACACACTCATATATGATCTCAGTGAAATTTCATGTTTCTTTAAAGACATCTAAATTCTACTTAAGACTAAAGCGTTCATCTTTCAAGGATATTATGGCTAGCATCTTACTACACCACCAGCTCACAGAAATAGTACTATGTATGTCGTGATCGAAACTCGATCTCATGACCTCTTGCTAAGAAGTATATCCTCTAGGCCACGGTCGGCGCTTTGTCATCAATCTTTTTGTATTTTTAAATTGAAAACATCAAAGCTTAGGGGGAAAATTCAACAATATTTAAAATAAAGCTTTAAATAAGTAGAAGAGAGAAAGTTACTACCCAAAAATCAGTAAACCCAAATTACAAAATTGAAAACTGTTTTCAATTTCATGATCTTGAAGCATTGAAATTCAATGAAAATAAATGTCAACACTGTTATATTTGCTTAACTATGTACTCTTAATCAACAACAACAGTTTCATTTAATCCATATTGATCAAATTTAAGCATTAATTGAACCCATCGATAATCATCATAATCTTCATCTTCGTCATCAGCTCAGCAGCAATGCTCCAAAGACAATCGAATGTCTATTCGGATAGCGACTTCGAGCGCTGTCTGTGGTTGTTACCCGTTGCGCTTTGTAGAAGATAGGGACAGTATGAAAAAAGCAAATCAATTTTGATTATGCGTCGATTATGTCAAAAATATAAAGTTCATAAATATTTCTCATCCAACTAGCGAGTGAGAGCTACAAGATGGTACTGGGGAAAGGGGGGATGATTCCAAACGAGTTCGCTTTTACCAACCAGAGAGCGAAGACGCTAAGTGCTGAACTCTTCTAAAGATCCGCTGAATAGCTGATGGCTTTTTTTCCAATCTTATAAGCATATTGTTGTTGGCCGTTGTTCGTTGGGGTCTGTTCAGAGTTGTTAAGAAGAGGCCCCTTTCCTTGCCATGGCAAAGGGTCGGTCGTATCATTTGGACCCGGATTGGATTGGATTGGGGGATGCGAGAGGTCACTCTACTGGACCACGTTTCATGTGCCGGTATCGTCCCGTGACCGGTTGAGAAGGCCGGTGGCGTCCCGGGATTTGGGGAACCTTCAGGAGAGACCCCTGGACTAAGTAAGTGACTGTGACTTGCGATGACCGCAATCGATCGACCAATCGATCGATCGATTGTAGATTGATCGCCTCGATCGGAATGGAATGGAACCGAATGGAAGAAGGCAGAAGAGACTCCGGCCGGGAGGAGGCAACCCGATAAAAACAATGATTCTCTACGGTGCTATTTGGCCTGGATCTCTTCGGCCCTGTTGCCTGTTGCGTTGCGTTGATCTGGCCAGGGTCTGACTGGAGATGAATAAGAAAAAATAATGCTTCAGAGACGGCTGCTTTCGGGTTCACCTTTGCGTTTGCCAATATGCTTTTATTGTTGTGCGACCACTTTGCTGCCTCATCATTATGATTCCGATTGTTATTTATGAAATTTGAATTCAATGTAGTTGACTGATGTTGTTTAGGTCCCGGGACCGCAACTGAACATCATCGGCCCGATGCGATGGCTTAAGTGGTACTTGGAAATATGAAAGCCGACTGCATTATAATTGAACTAGAGGAAGACCGATGCCAGGCGGATCATTTCGACTGAAACATGAAAGTTTATGAATAAATTTATTAATAAAAAGCGGCCGAGTTACAAGCGAAACATTTATCAATATTAAATTTCAGGAAAAAATCCAAACAAAAAATAGGTTGTTGTCATCGCCTGGCTTTTGTAACCGTTTATTCTCATATTTTAACTAGCGTATCTTAGTTTGAAGCATTCACAAAAATTGTTAAAACAATTAAAATTGTAATCAAGATTGTAAAATCAAGATTGTAATATTTAATCATGCCATGCAATCATTGATTTCTTTCTAATATTAATACAACTAAAATTAATGAACAAAATGAACATTACATATTCTATACCAAGATTGTTGGTGATTTTTCGGACCAGCATCACATTCTATTGAATAAATGTTATTTAATAAATCTGTTACCTAACTTTGGTAGGATGCAAGAAAATAATATGGTTGATTGGCTTGGATATGATGGTTTCGCTTCAAACATTTGCTAACAACAAAATTTCATCAGCCAATTTTTTTTCTAAATTTGATTGTTGTACAAACTTTTGTTATAATTTTACCCCATAGTGCAAAATTTGGTTCGGACTACACAAAAATTAATGCGATTGGTGTTGACGTGTTTTATGGTCTTCATTTAATATTTTTGCATTTATTTTCATAAAAGGTTTTAATAGGATTATTACATAATTAAAAACATAGTTTGCTGCAGTTTTCTCTGGGTTGGAAGCAAAAGACATCTAAAATAACTGAAGGAACTTATAACTATTCTAACTGAATCGATGTGATGTTCCACCAACCTTACAACTCCTGATGAAGCCTTAATATCAGGGGAGAATGAGGATACTTGATTCCTCAGCTGTAGCTTGAAATCGGAATGTCTTACAAGGATTAAACGTTCTAGAAAAATGTTAATAGATCTCAAATGAACAAAACAACAAAGCTGTTATCTGAAAAAAGTAATAACTATATTTGAAAAAATGGCTGAACTTTGTTAAAAAGTCAACAAAATGTGACTTTAAGATATTTTTTATCATTTTAAATTGTTTCCCACATGAACAAATAATATTAATTATTGGCGATATTTCCTGTCATCAAATATGGAAACAAATATCGAAATGTGGGAACTGGACACAGAAAAACCGGATAAACTTTTGAGATGGAACCAGTAAGGTGATCTCCAATGGGAATTTCGGAAAATCAATCATCCCATCCCCCGAAGATTCAATCACCAGATTCTTTGCGGTACTTATTCATCATCGAGGATTGGTATTGTATTTGGAATTTCTGAAAACCCGTTCCTTAATATTATTTTTTTTCTTATTTTTAATATATATTTCAATTAAATTAAAGCCGAGCGAATTGTGAAACTTTATGAGTAAAACACAAGCAAAGTTTATTAAAATGTTTTTTTTTTTTCAGTAAGAATTTTAATTTTCAATAGAGTGTCTTTCATGATCATCATACACAACAGTTTTATTTCAATGATATCCTTTACTTCCATGATTTTTTCGAAAAATGCATTTTGCATTCCTAGGGACAGTAAATTTTACTTGAAAACAGTTGCAGAGAAAAGTTTTTGAATTGCATCCTAGACTGAATACTCAAGAATAAGGAGGAATATCGGGGCATAAGTTGTATTTATTTTAGTATATTCTTACGTTACAGCATCTTCGGATTTTTTTTTACTCATATCAATATTTCCTTGAGTTAATATTAGCATCTTGCAGAATTTCAAATTTCACAATTTTTTTTTCAAATATCATCAATTAGAATGAGTCGATTTGGGGTCATTTTTGAATTTTTCAAACCCTGGAGTCTAAAAAGCTTCGTTTTTGTCTAGTAACATAAGAGGTTAAGGGTTTCGATTTAGTTGTTTCATGAAAAATTTACTTAAGAAAATTTATAAATTGACACAAAACCTCTCGGTTCCACGGAAGAAACAAAAATGATGTTGATTTGTCAGTACAAAATATTCAATTTTTTCATACAAACCTAAAAGTTCAAATTAACTAATGTAAACGTTAATTAAAAATTCTACAAAAAATCATGGATGAGTTTTGAACCATCACAAAGCTTTTTAGACCCCAGGGTTTGAGAAATTCAAAATGACCCCAAATCGACTTAGTATAATGATCCAGATTTGTCTACATTAAGTACAATGAAAAATACATCGATTAATGATGAATGACAATAGAATCGAAGGTTATTCAATCGTTTTTTTTTACAATTCATTTATTTTTTCACGATAGTTGTTAATTTTTGGTCGCCATTAAACTAAACATAGTTATGCCTTCTTACATATTATGAACTGAAATCTTCCAAAAGAAGTTAGGAAAATAATTTTTGTGGTTCACTGTTACGCTTTTCAAAACTGTCTTCCAACTAATTCCTTTTACCCTACTCAAAACATTTTTTTTTTGCTAGATAGCAGAGGTAACCTCGGTCTTAAAACACAAGATAGATCTTCCATCTCTTCCTCTTTTTTTCAAATCTATCTATTGACTACTAGCGCGTGGCTGGCGCCGTTATTGACGATCGATGAGAGATCATCAGTTTTGTATAGTGTGAATGAGCTGCTAATGCCAAGCACCATTCATTTGACCTCTGAACAAAATTGATAGCCTCGGTCACTCACGGAGTAGCAACGATTGGCAATGCAAAAGTTGGTCTACTGAACCACACCAGCGAACATGAACCCGAGTTGATATCGTAATTTGAGTTTAAGATGTTTCAAACCCAATTAAATTGAAGATATTTTTAAAACAAAAATCATATTCAACAACTTTAATAAATAAAAAATTTAAATCCTTTTTTTTCTTTTTTGAGTAATATTAGAAATAAGTGTGATGATATATTGACAAATTTTCAAAAATTGTGGGATGTATTTGTATCTCTGAAACAAGGATATCTAGGCTCAATAAGATTCCTCGAATGCATGGAGGATTATTAATAAATTTAGAATACGTTTATTCCCTATAATTTTGTAAGTTAATCAGTTATGAATGATAGATTTCACTCAAATCCAATCTTTTTTAAACTCTAAAAAGTTTAAAAACCATCAAAAAGAGAGTTGAAAGACGAAAAAAGATTCGAATTAAGGATTCCAAAATCTTTCAAGATATCTTTTCAAACATAAGCTGCATATGCTGTGTTCCTCGAGTTATCAAGAAAATTCTATAATTAAATTAATAAGACGTTTGTATTAAACAAATATCCTCAAGTTTAAAAAAATCATCTTTTTCATAAGCATTCTGGTTTATGTTTTCAAATAAATTTATCGAATTTCATCGTATGGTCATTTCATTTTCAATAAAATTTACTGAATCCTTCTTTTTCATTTTGTGATTTTTTTGAATATGTTTGTTTTTGTTTGTTCTATTTACCTCATCTTCTTGGAAGCCAATATATCTAAATTTTTAATATGAAAATAATTGTTTTGCAATTGACGGCGACAAAATATTCAGAGCTTGAAATTATAAACTATAAAATCTTTGCAATAATTATTCAAAAAATCTTTCTTGAATCTATCATGTTTTTTTAAATAAAACTATGTAAAGTCCGAAAATGATTGGAAATAGCTTATTAAAAGGTAAATTCTAATGCGCTAAGTAATCTAAATTACTTCTTGCTTACATTTTTCACTATTAACAACTAAACCGAAAAAAAATGAACAAAAGGAATGTAAAAGAAGATATTAAATAGCTTGCAAAATTTTTGAACTAAGTAGGCTGAAGATTACTATTAATGTGAAATCGGGAGCTGATTTTCAAAATGAAATTTCGAAAACTCAGTTTGGTTCCAGATTTTGAGTTATGCTCCAAATATAAAGTTTTTGATGAATAAAAAAAGTACTTGTACTTTTATTCAAATATCTCGGACCGCTAACATGCATTTGAAATCTCATTTTTGTATGTTAAAGGTAAATAAACTTAACATCGATCATCGGAACTTAATTTTGCGTATGATCAACAGTATTGTTGTTATTAGTGAAGTTGTGATAGGAAAAATAATAAAAAGTGCAAAGTGCATACGAGTAAGATGACATTTCATGGCCAAAATATAATCAACTGCAATAACTTTTTTGTTTTCAGTTCAATCGTTTGCAGCCTCCGGTTAAAATATTTGTCTTAACGAAGGCTTTTAGAAAAATATTATAAAAAAAACAATCAGTCAATGAGGAAAAAAATTATCAATGAAACACCAGTATTTTTTGCTTCTCTCGAGCAAAATGCCTTAAAATCCTATTTACGCTTGGGACTCAAGCAAACCCTCTCCATCTCGATGATCTTACTGAAATTTGGCATGTGGTAAGCTAATGATCAATTTTAGCTTGGATCAAATGAGATTAACCATGTCTAATTCTTCCTTTAGGATTTGTACACTGCGGTTCGGTAAATTATTCAAAAAATAAAATTTTACTGTTTTAGTGACATAACCATAACTTTTTCAGTTTTCAACCGATTTTGATAAATAACCTCTTGCATTCTTTGTTTTGAATTGACACTCACGGTCCATAAAAAATCATATTTTTCAAATGTAACCATCGAGTTTAAAATTGTCGATAAAAAAAATTGTAAAAAAAACATTTTCCATTACTTTGTCTATCACAACTTCACTCATATAAACCATTATGTTGATCATACGCCATTTGATCTATAGCAAATTTAATCACCTCTAATATACCAAATTGGAATTTCAAATTAATGTTATGCAGTCCGAGATATTTTAATATAAGTACCTACAAACACTTTTTTATTTTACCAAAATCAAAAACTCGGAGCACAAGCTAAAACTATTCTACTGAGTTTTTTTTTATTTAAATTGATTGAACTGCTCAAAATTTGTTTTATAATACATTTATAAATCAGAATAAGGAAGATCATTTTGAATAATTTTAAACGGCTTACCGGAAAAAGCATTGATTTGGAATTTCGATTCTGATGAATTTCGAATTGTATCAGTGAAAATGGTTTTAGAAATTATTTATTGTACATTTTTGGTATTGTTATTATTTCAAGCTGATTTTAAGTTTTCAAACCTCCCTTCCCTTTCACGCTGCTAGAAAACCCAACAGACGCGAAGTTGCTTATATTTGCCAAAAAGATATAATGAAAATAAAAAAAAATGGATCTAGTATCCCCATTCTCCCCTACCTTATTGTGACCAAATAATTTTATATGCTATAGAACTTGAAAAATGTTGAAAGATACCCCAGTTTACGGTACCATTCTTACCTTAAAGACTAAAAGCTAAAGATATTCAAATTGACGCTTATAAAGTGAAGAGTATTATCGAAAAGCTGATTCTCAAATTTTTATTTCTTAAAATAATACTCTAACAACGTGGTTGAAAATTGAAACCTTTATAAGAGCTGCAATTTTTAAAATTCGATTGTAATTTATTTAATAATTCTTTCAGCTACTTAAATTGCCAAGTTAAGAAAAAATCAAAGATAGGTATAAAAAAAATTTAAATAATCGTTGATACCTTGGTATGTGCTTCATCGAATGCAGGATAAATATTTCGCTCGTAAAAATTGGGAACATTTTGGTTTCAGACTTAGAATCCAAAATTTAAAAAAAAACTTAAAGTTCAAGTTTTCTCGGCATTTGCTCTGATATTGTTCGGATAACATTTAGGAATATTATTTGTAATCCATTTAGGTAAACCTATTATTAACTCCTCAAGAATAACGGAAAATTTTAAATTTCAAGCAATATAAGTTACAAAACTGATGGTTATGAACTGTAATTTGTTCAAATCTCGCAAAAGCTAATAAAAAGTAATTCTGGTCGCCGTAAAAACCTTAATATTTTTTTTTTTAAATTTTGAGGAAATTGTCAATTGAGGGAATATAAGCGAGTCATTTTTATTATAGTTCAAACGTTTCGGCCATTTATTGTGGCCGAAATAACGCCGTTCCAATCTCCATTTTTTTAACTATTGGGAAAATATTCACTGTTCAAAACATAATGCTTCATTCGCTGGGAGCTCCTAAAATATATCATTTATTCAATAAATGAAAGAAATGAAAGCGCCCCTTAACACGACCTTGATAGATAGGCTTATGATTTTGTTGTATTTTTTATTTTTTATAAGTAAAAATCCTTTTAGAACTACCTACTAAAACAAATATTTCGACTCCAAGAGTCTTTTCTTTATATTACCTTAAGGGGGGGGGTAGGGTCTAACACTTTCAAAAAATCGATTTTTTTATTTTTTTATTTTCTTATTGTAAAACATTTGAAGAATGTTGTGTCAAATTTTCAAGACAATTGAAGCAAAACTGTTGAAGTTATAGGCCTTTATCTCCTTCTTTCTACTACTGCAAGAAAGCAAGAGCAGAAACTTCAAACGCGTTTTTCTCGTAAGCACATTTTTAAAGTCCGTGGCCATCGTCATTTGAAAACTACTTATCCGATTCTTTTCAAACTTGGAACATATTTTCTACATATAAAATACCAGACCCCAACGTTTTTCTTTTTTGATTTTTTTACTTTGGGGAGATTTTAGAGGTGAAAAATGGCGGATTTTAAAGTGAAAAATCGTAGTTTTTACTTCAAACAGCCACAAAAATTTCATAAAAATATTTTTAAGTTAAATAAAAACGTTGGGGTCCAGAAAAACATCTATTAAAAATATTTTTCTCTGACTTTTTTAATTCAGACGATTCTGTGCTGAGATACAGTGTCCACCGCAAATCCTGTTTTCTAAAAGGCATCCTCGAAAATGCTTCGTCACCGGCTTATTTTTCAATATTTTTCTAAGAAAAAAATACTAAATGTTCTTTCAACAATGCTCTGTATAATGCAAAAAATTTGAATACATTTGATTGAACGATAGCTCTAGAAAAAAATCGTGAATATGGTGTTTTTTTATACCCGTTAGACCCTACCCCCCCCTTAAACTCTTGTTGTAGTTGTAGTGTTGAAGTTTACCTCTATCGGTCTATTGTTTATTGTTTTTGATTTTGGAAAGATGGCTCAGCCAATCTGAAACTTTGGGTTTCAGCGCTATCCGACTTGGATATTTTAAGATAATTTTTGCTAGATAATTTGTTTGTGAAGATTTTCTTTAAAAAATATAAGTTCGCTAAAAACAACTAAATAATTCACTGATTTATGCCTGTACAGACTTTTTTTTTAACTAAAAAGTGTTGGATATGCTCAATCTCATAATAGATAATTTATTTTGAATTCGAATAGAATCGTTATTCGCTATTTTTTTTCAACTAGTCTTTTTGTTTATTTTGGACTGTTTTATCAATCGTATAAAACAAACATGTAGATTACACTGCCCCAAATTTGTATGGAAGATGCAATACCTAGGGAAATGTTATGCTTTGCAGGCTAGAATTGATCCTAGGCTTCATCTCAAGACTGCATTTCGACAAAAGCTAAGATGAAAATGTTATTAGGCTTTAAAAATGGGCTAACTTTTTGAAGGCTTGTATTCATCACTGTTAATGAGTCGCTTGGTCGAACAAATTGACACCTCATTAATGAAGATGAATACCACTCTTTAAAAAAATTAGCCCATTTTAAAGCTCCATAACCTCTTTATCTTAACTTAACACTAATCGAAATGCAGTTCTGGGATGAAATATTTTTCATAGTTTAGCCTCTAAAAAAATCATATTCAAAAGAAATCGACCAAAGGAAACTGAAATGATTGATGAAAACTGATTTGTTTCAAAATCTTATACAAAATTAAATTTCGTTGAACGACTCATTCCCGTGATCCGGTCTGACTCAAACTTGGCATGATATCTTGTAAATATCAGGCATAGGATTAATTTAAGTGCCTGTAATGCTTAACTTTTTTCAAAAGTCAGGTCATTTGAGACACTCTAATGTAGTGCATCTACACACATTATCTACATTATATCAACTAATTACATTGAACTACCTTTTCTTATGATTTGCACATCTACTAGACGCTTCAAGAATTAAATTAAATTAGTGGTAAGGATAAGGTTTAGCAATTGCTTCGGTGGCATTTACTTAGCTCGAAATCCAGCGAAAGAAAAGCTCAAAGCATTTGCTTAGTTTGGTATGAATAAACATACATATGTTTAGCGGATGTGTACTAAAACTTTAGAACATAGCTTTTGCTTTGAAAAATACAGCTATCCAAGAAACAGAATCTGTAGTTTTCTTAAGTAAATCAAAATAAAACGATCTCAGCGGTGCGCGTAAGAACGATCGAAAAGTATTTTAGGCAATGCATGACAAGCTCTGAAAAGCGCAGGTTGAAATGTTCGTTTGTTGATAGGACAATTCCAATTGGTCTAGCAAGCAAGAAACAGTGAATTCACTTGAAAAACAATGTGTTTTACCAGT
The DNA here is from genome assembly GCF_029784155.1 of Uranotaenia lowii. NCBI lineage: Eukaryota > Metazoa > Arthropoda > Insecta > Diptera > Culicidae > Uranotaenia > Uranotaenia lowii. Next base: position 1,237 of record NW_026598210.1, on the reverse strand, counting down.
TAAAATTAGCTGCTTCAAAATCAATAAAAAAATGTTTGTTTTGTTAAAACTTTAAAAAAATCGTTAAAAATGATTAAAATGTTATTCCAAATTCGGGCCAGTTGGGAATTGTTCCACTATTCCCAGTTATCTGGAATGTTTGCTATTCGATTTGTTCAATTTCATGTAAGATGAATCATTCCATACAACGCCAAAAATGTGAAAAAAAAAATTGGGTTTAACTTCTATTTTTGTTTATCCATGATTTTCAACATTGCCTATTTGAATTGTTTTGAAGTGCAATATTGTCAATTTGATAAATTTATGACGTTATAAAAGAATTTTTTATTGGAAAAGTCTGCTACCGAGCATACTTAGAAAATAAAGCAATTTCTTGGATATTTGTCGAGCATTTGCTTCAGATTTCGGCTTTATTCATACCAAACTAGCTTGTTCTAAAAGTAAAATATTCTGTTAGAGAAAACAGCTGTCAAAACAAACTGTATTCATAGCAACCGAAGAAATTGCTTCAAGTGACTACTCGACTGCTCGATTTGCAAAAGCAATTGCTAGGTTTTTTTCATACCATGTATTGTGTTAATTGTTAATTAGATCGCAATGAAAAATTTCTTTGAATGACTCAAAACGTTGTCAATGATTTTGAAAAAATAAACTGCGTAGTAATAGGTACTTGTTAGTCCGGTTATGATAAACAAATGAAAAGGGACCGCATGCGATCCTCCATCAACTACCAAAAATTTATTCAATCCAAACATATTATTGCTACTGTGAAAATGAAGTTCATTCATCTAGAAATAAGTATGTAAGGCTATGATCATTTAGTATCCGGGCAGTTACAAACGTGTGTATTCTAAAAACTATTCATTTGATCGAAAAACTTTCTATGGAGTAAATGAAGGTGTTAATATGACATTTAATTTAAAAATATAAAAAAAATATTTATCAATGATTTCAAGAAATACTCAAACTTTTTCATAAAATCTTTTTTTTTATCTTTGCACACTTTCTTCAGTCATGTATTGATTTATTTTTTAATACCACAGAAGCAAAACCTTAGGAAAATCATGATATTTTACACAAACTCACCTAGAAAAAGCAATTGGAATCTGGTTGGAACCTTTTCATGAGTAGGCATCTCGAAGAATTTGATATCTTAAATTCGGTTTAAACATAAATTTCCCGGTCCATCAGAAAACATCTGTTAGATTGCGTAAAAACCGGATTTACAGATCGCGAT
>NW_026598209.1:0-50000 GCF_029784155.1 Uranotaenia lowii | reverse complement strand
GAAGAATCGTTTAGCTTCATTAACTCAAAATCGACCATTTTGTCACTTTTATCCCTTCGGCTCTGAGAGCCTCATATTTTCGAAACAATAGTTTCTGTGACGTCACAAAAATCCAGTATGACTCTCGGCAATACCTTATTTTAGTATTCCTTGTGTTTGGAGGGATCTTTCAAAAATTTGTATGATATCGGTTTATTTTGCCAAAAATCAGCATTGCTCGAAAATTTCCTCAAAACTCGGTATGAATACCAAAAAATCGGTACATGTGGCATCGCATGATGCGACTCCGCCTTGCAACAATCACGATGATGATGATACATAAAAATACTGATGGATGTTTCACAACAATCATCACCTAAATTACACGTTTGTACTGGTCTGCCCATCTTCGGTTGATTTTCGCATCGCAGATTGAGGAAAAAAAAAGTTTAAACAAAATTTAATTAGGGTCAAATTATGAAGATAAGTGCCCTTTTCTACCAGAAATAACTAAAATCATCAACAGTTTTAATACTTATGCAGAAAACGAAACAATTTCATATACAATGAATAATGGATACACCATTGCCTAAACTGTGTGAAGCGTGTACGAGATAATGATTTGAATTTGTTATCAAATAATTATTAGTCACTGTTTAAAAAGGTTTTAAGTGATCACAAAAAAACGAAATGCACGATGCCTACATTCTTTATCCACCGGAAAAGATTCCGGTTCAAATCGAGTCGATGGCTGGCTTTGGTGAGTGTAATAAATTTGTCAAAATTGTCTGGCCTAAAGCAGTAATTTAACAATACGTAAAATGATTCTCCTGCAGAAAATAAGCTCATCCTCGGAACTAGACAGGGACATCTGCTGATGTACTCTTTCGAGCCGAATCCGGATAGCAACAAGCTGGACCTCCAGCTGCTGCAGTATGATAAAAATTTTAGCAAAAAGCCCATCACTCAAATAGAAGCGATTCCGGAATATAAGTTGATTTTCAGCCTATCGGATGGTGTGGTTAACGTGAACGACTACAGCCGGCATGGGTTTCCACTGATCCACACAGCCCAGAAAACCAAGGGGGCAACCGTATTCGCATTAGATATTAAGGTTTGTGACCAGCTCTAAACTAAGTTAAGATTTGATGAACTTTTTCATTACCAATTATAGAAATCTAAATCACTCACTGGAGAGTTGGCTTTAGTATGTCGATTGTGTGTAGCGGTCAAGCGGAAGCTGCAGTGCTACTACTGGAAGCAGAACGAATTGCTTGAGTTTGGAAACGACATCGATTTAAATGACGTTCCGAAAACGATTGCCTGGAATAATAGCTGGATCTGCGTGGGATTCAAAACGGAATACGTGATCTATGATGTAAGTTTGATAATAAAATACTCTATCCAGACAAGGCGTAAATTTTTCGAACTTATTGTAGATTTCAGGAGAACAACCTAAGAAAATCGATTTATTTCCCACGAGCTCATCGAAATCAATTGAACCATGCATCTCTTTGATCGAAGATGGAGTTTTCGCCGTAGCCAAGGATGAATATTTGGTAACTGTGTACACCGAAAAGTATAAAACTGACGGTAAAGAAAATAGCAGTGGTTTGGTGAAACCTGATGCCTCGATGTTGACTACTAAAGACACCCGGAATTTGAAATCTTTGATCTGGAGTGAACCTTTCCAAGGACTAGTTTGGGACGAACCATACATCATCGGATTGGTGACAGATGGTGTAGAAGTTAGGGTTTTCGATAACATTGAGATGTCTGATAAGGGATCGTTGATCCAAACGATTCCCCAATTGCAAAAAGCGCGATTCTTGGCACGTGGGAAACAAGGACTGCTCTATGCCGCATCCGTTTCACATTTGTGGTGCATCCAAGCGGTAGAAATTTCCAAACAACGAGAGCATCTTTTGCAGCAAGAAAATTTCCATCTTGCTTTACAATTGACGGTTATTATTTTTAATTGACAATTTAAATTCAAAATAATATTTTTTTTCTCGAATTTCAGAATATTTCTGAGGAAAGCGCAGAATTCAAAGCGACTAAAATAGACGAAATTCAAACTCGTCATGCATACAACTTGTTTGTTAATAAACACTTTCGCGAGTCGATGAAAGAGTTTTCCAAACTCAACACGGATCCTATTGATGTGATTCGATTGTTCCCAGATCTCTTACCAGATAGTGGTAAAAACAAGCTAAGTTCTTATTCCAAAAAAACAGCTCCTGAACTCGATGAAAAAGATCTAGAGAATGGTATTCTCGCATTGATCGATTATTTGACGGAAATTCGATATAGCCTGCGCCAAGATTTGGTCAACAAAACTGACTCCAAGGTTTCTTCTGGAAAGAATATTTCAGCCCTTCTTTCAATTATTGATACAACGTTACTAAAATGTTACCTTCAAACTAGTGATTCAATGGTGGCATCTGTATTGCGGATGAACTATTGCTATCTAGAAGAATCTGAGCGTGTCTTAAAAAAACATGACAAATATGTTGAATTGATTATCCTTTACCAAACCAAAGGCCAACATAAACGTGCTCTACAATTGCTGCAATCGCAAACCGACTGCCCTGGATCTCCCTTGTATGGACACGATAGGACAATACAGTACCTGCAACATCTAGGCATCGAAGATAAGCAACTAATTTTTGAGTTCTCCGGTTGGGTGCTAGAGAAACATCCAGACGATGGATTGAAAATATTTATCGAAGACATTCCAGAAGTCAAAAATCTTCCACGTGCAGAGGTTTTGGATTTTTTGTTGAAGGATCATAAAAAACTTGTGGTGCGCTATCTGGAACACATTATCAACGTTTGGGATGAACAAAAAGCACTTTTCCACAACATTTTGATTCAACAGTACCGCGAAAAACTGATTTCTTTGAAAAATGATCCTGATATTGAGAACGATATGTAGGTTCTTGGCTATTTTATTTGATTTATCAAAATTTCATAAAAGTTTACTCAATTTCAGACAAAAGAGAACTGCTCGGGATACAGTAAATGCCAAGTTGCTTGCGTTTCTTAGAAAATCTAAATATTACCATGCTGAAAAGGTGCTCGGTGATTTCCCTTACACAGATTTATTTGAAGCTCGAGCAATTATTCTAGGACGTTTAGGTATTTTTATGGAACATAGAATTTACGAACCATGGCAAATTAATTGTTATTTTATTTCAGACAAACACGAGAAAGTGCTAGCGATTTTTGTACAAATACTTGGTGACTTTGACAAAGCTATCGAATACTGTGACCAAACGTATGACAGTTATGATCCCAAAAGCTGCGATGTGTATGTTACATTGATTGAAACAATTCTTACTCCCCCCACGGTCCCCCCCTACAGTGATGCCCAATTTCATCCACGTTGTTTAAACCCTGATATCGAAACTGTGCTGGGTATTCTAGAGAAAAATGCTAAGAAAATTAATCCTTACGCTGTGCTACCGATTCTGCCAGATAACATTCCATTGAGCAGCATCAAAACATTCCTTGAGATAGCACTGAATCATCACTTGGAGCGGAAACGTAAATGTCAGATCCTCAAGGGCCTTTACTATGCCGAGCATCTGCAGACGCACGAACAGAAAATTCACTATGAATCGAAGCAGTTTCTGGTAGAGGAACACAGCGTGTGTCCAGTATGCAAGAAAAAGTTTAGCTACCAGAGCGCATTTGTGCGAACGGCCGAGGGCAGCATTGTGCATTTCTCCTGTCAGGATAAAGTTTGAAGCTTGAATTTTCAGGAATGAATCATTCTACCGGAAAATTGAAGTTAATTTGGTATAGTCGATATTTATCCTTATAATCAATTCTGTTAATCGAAATAGTCCTACCCAATATATGATATCTGCTTCTTGAACTTATTTCTACATATTGACAATGAATCTGCCTTATTCATTTCTCACGTAGACCTGTGTCAGAGGATGACAAATGGATCGAAACGTCGATGGAAGGAGTACAACGAAATAAAGTATGTGGATTTGATCTCGGCACCCCGTGGTAAATTCAGTTTGGCAACGATCTTACTACACCATAAGAAATCATTGGTGCAGAATATGCTGATATTCATCACACAAGTTGGTAAGTGAATTTTTTGAAATTTCATTAATAGCTCATTCAACGGTATTCTCCTAATTTGGGAAAAATGCTCCAGAAATTTCAAAATCATAATAAAAAAATGAAACATAGCCTAGATGATCTGTAAATCCTTGATGAATTGGTTTTTGAGGTGTTATCAAAATACTTATTGACTTCAATGCCGACAGCCAAATGAGAATAACCTTTCTTCAATCTTCATATCAAAAACTTTTCTTATTATGGCAAATGATTTATTTAAAAGGAATATTATATATTCTAAATGCTCTGACATTGTTGACAATTATTTCAATATAGATCTAGTAAATGCACACGGTTTAATTTCATTCCCTGGAAGACATGATTCACAATTTTCCATTCGCAGTTGCGATCGTCCTTACTTCATTGTTGGCATGGCCACAGCAGCCTTGGTGTGCGAAACATCTCCTTCGCGCCACAGCTGAGTCACTGTCTTAGTTTGAGTGTAGAATTTGACCCCTTGTTTGCCATAGAAATGGCAATCTCCCCAGAAGCTACCTCGAGATCCGGTGAATGAAAACATGGGCAATGGCACCGGGATGGGTACATTAACGCCGACTTGTCCGACGTCGATTTCGTTCACGAATTTGCGAGCAGTAGCTCCGTTCGTGGTGAAAATAGCCGTTCCATTTCCGTATGGGTTATTGTTGATCATTTCGATAGCTTCATCCAAAGTGTCAGCAGTAAGACATACCAGCACCGGTCCAAAGATTTCTTCAGTATAGCACTTCATCGATGGCTTAACGTCTGTGATGATTGTCGGTCCCACAAAATTACCGTGTTCGTATTTATCGACCTTAATTCCACGTCCGTCGAGAGCAATCTTGGCGCCCTCTTTGACTCCAGATTCAACTAGATCGTGAATTCTCTGTTTCGATTGAGGCGAAATAACTGGACCAAGGTCGGTTCCGGGAACATGGCCAGCGTTGACCTTCAGCTTTCGAGCTCGCTCAACTAAATCAGGGATCCAGTTCTTGGCCTCACCAACAAACACCGCAGTTGACAGGGCCATACATCTTTGTCCGGCAGCACCGAATGCAGCTCCAGCCAACTGATTCAGAGTGTTTTCCTTGTTAGCATCGGCCATGATGACTCCGTGGTTCTTGGCTCCCATATTGCTCTGGACACGTTTTCCATTACGTCCAGCACGCTCGTAGATATATTTGCCAGCCTGATCAGATCCCACAAACGAAACGGCTTTAATGGTTGGATTATCGCAGATGAAGTTCACAGCATCATGTGCCCCATGGATCACGTTGACCACACCCGGTGGGCATCCAGCTTCGTTGAGCATCTCCATCAACATCATGGTCGCACCAGGAACCCGTTCCGATGGCTTGATAATACTTGTATTACCACAAGTGATCGCTACAGGGAACATCCACAGTGGGATCATAGCTGGGAAATTGAAGGGGCAGATACCGGCCGTTACACCCAACGGCAACGTGTAAGAGTACGTGTCCATGTCCTTGGCAATGTTGGGCACAGTTTCGCCCATCTGGAGTGAAGTAATACTGCAACAATGCTCGACAACCTCTGAAATGTTGATAGAAATTTAGGTTATTGAATAACGATCAAAATCTACCGCCACACTTACGCAATCCACGAAGCACATCGCCTTCGGCGTCAACCAAGGTTTTACCCTGTTCCTTGGTAATATTCTTGGCCAACTCTGACATGTTGTTGCGAATCAGATGCTGCAGTTTGAACATGACTTGCTGCCGTCCGAGAATTGAGGTTTGGCTCCAGGTCTAACAAAACATATACGAAGTCAACGGAGTCGTTTAAGAATTTTGAAAAAATCAACCAATTTAATTTACAATACCTTGAAAGCCTTTTTGGACGACTCGACAGCCGATTCCATCTCGGCTTGGGTGCACTTGGGAACGCGCGTTACGACCTCGTTGGTGGCCGGATCGTGCAGATCAATCCATTCGGTGGCCTTCGACTCGACGAACTTACCATCGATGAACATTTTGGTCGTCGGAGCCGAAGTGCTGTAGCTACGGCTGACCGCATTGCGGCACTGTAAAAGAAAAGCGAAAGGAAAATCTTTGTTAAAAGCATAAGACATTTTTGACATTTAACATTTTCTGGTAGATGTAAGTACAAATACAAAGTACTTGATTGCTTATGACTGCGTGGCATGTTAATGGATCTGTCGAAAGAATGGGGTTTTTAAACGTCTTTTAAATTCGTGTTTCTTTTATTCGGATTTGAGCGAATTTCAAACCGTGGTCGTGAATTTTATTTTATTATCTTATCGGCAATTTTGCTGCATTTAATTTGTTTCAAATCAACAAACCATCACTGTCAGCTTGACCCTTGCACTCGTAATTTGAAATTCTAATGGGTGCACCTTTTTATTATACTAACAAGACACTTCGTTCTGTTATCTATTACACAACACAAGGTTCGGTTTTGTTTATTACATAGAAAGCGTCACGCTGAATCCAATTCCGTTGCCACACGGTGCTTAGAACGGGTTGAGGAAGTAAAGTTTTGAATCAAACGCACCACGGTGCTACACCCTTTGGATGGAATGTTTGTGTTAGTGTTTGCCCCAAACGAGCTAAATTAGTGCAATCATGCTCGTTTACTGATCAGTACAGAGATGCAGTCACGTGTTTGACCGAGATTTTAATGTAAAGTCGAAGAAAAGAAAAATCGAAAAATCATGCTTCAAAAAAAGACTAGATCAGTTACCAAATGACACACTCGATCGATATTTTGCTATCATTTTGGCTTCTGATTTGAATTTAAAAAAAATGTAAGATATCTTAATGATGCCTGCTTCTATTTTCAGACTAAATTCTATACATTAACTAATGTAGACTTTGATACTGAACTTGTTGTTGGTACCTACCTCATATTGGATTCATTAGACTCAAATGAAAATTATTGAAACCTCAACGATACCTACCTTTGCCACTGTGTAAAAATCTATCGAGACTATATCATTTGCTTCAGATATCTCGTTTTTGTTACTGCTATTCAAAAAACAGTATTTGATACCCTAACGATGCCTTGTTTCGCTATCAGTTGAAAATTGCTGTAAATTTTGTGTAGATACCTAATATTGCTAGCATTTTGCTATCAATTTGGCCTGGCATTTTTCGCAAAAATGAAGGCCATAATCCATTTTTAATCCATTTTTAGAATCTGAGGAAACGTTAACTGAATTAAAGTAAATTAAACAGCTACATTTGATTTTTTTAAATATCTGTTTCGTATTTCATGCGTATGATGCCAAAATCAGTTGAGTTTCATCAACTTTCCAATCTACTTTTCAAAACTTTACTCATTTGCTGACGCAGGTTGTACGGTTGATTGATTGAGAAGTAGTTACGGTTTTAACACACATTTTTTACAATTTTGGTCGTCATTATCTTGAAAAAAATCAAAAAAAAATTTGTTCATGCGCAACCGATTTAGACCTTTAGCAAATCTGGAACTGAGAAAGTAGTTGTCTACTACCGGACATTTAAAGTTTTTGAGCAATAACTTCAAAAATATATGTTTGTTAAAATTGGTTTCTCTATTGATTTGAAAAGTATCAATATTATAATCACTTAACGATATTAGAAACAAAAAAAATTACAACAAATTCATGTGGTAAGCAAAATGATTTTATGTTAGTTTCCACTAATTTCCAAAAGTATTGTCTAACCAAATGACTCAAATTACTTGCCAGGTCTTCTGAGTACATGGTTTTCAATACTGAACATTTGATTCTATTTAGTATTTCATTTTTTTTACACACCAGAAAGAAACATTTGTTTCGAAAAACACTAGAGAAAAAATTGTCTATGGCACAGCAAAATTTAAAGTTTTATATGTATGGTTGCTGGTATACTTAAGCATAAATTCAGCTTAATCGGAATGTATAGCTTATTGTTTGGTGACCTGTTTTTTTTTAGTTGGTACATTGAATTTTGTTAAACCAACAGAATGAAAATCTTTAATGAATTTAAGACTAATTGAGCCGAAAAGACGTCAATTCCTGATCGAGAAGTCCTTTGAAAAAATATTCTTACTTAATGCGGTATCTTCCAAGACAAGCAGAATCTTATCTTTCGTCTTTCGAGATAGCTTAACAACCTCAATCGTCACAACATTCAACACGTGTTTGCGGTTGATAAGCAGTTATTCAGCATGTACCTAGAACACAAATTTAAATTTATCAATTCGACACCCTCCCTTCGCGCTTGTCAAGTCGTGATTCCTCAGCTATCATCATGCGGTGGCAAAAAAAAAACAACCTGACCTTGAACCAGACCGCGTCGGCCAAATCCATCTTGCTAACTCTCTATCAGCGTCACACCGAAATTTCGCGCACAAACACTTTGATCATGTCATATCAATCGAATTTTATATTAATATCGGACCATCAAATGACTTAAGTCACACACACTTACACACACACGCTTACAAATCCAGCAGAGGTCAGATATCCATGAAACGAAAATCCGGCATTATATAATTGATGGATCCAGTAAGCACACTTTTACGCATTGTCAAGGGTGCAATATACGATAATCATCGAAAGTACATACCTCCAGAGCTAGGAGCCGAACCAGAGCCATGATGATCCACGTGGAAAGGGGGTGTGCCGTTTAATGCGTAGCAAAATTCGAATAGTACTAAGCAACAGCAACAGTCAGTCAAGTCTCCACACCGCCGGATGATTGCAAAGGAACTAACTAAGCAATGATAGCTGCTGCTGCTTCTGCTGGCTGGCCACCGACCGGGGCAATATTTTCGGCTCAAACGTAAATGTGTTCGAGCGTATTAGTATTTGTTGTCGACAACCAGACTGAGCTCTCTGCTCTTCTTCTTTTCCTTGGCTGACTCGTTAGGATCTTAACGCTATCCTTAGGATGCATGGCTGTTCGTAATGCAAGTTTTCTGGAGGTTTTCTTTTATCACCTTTACTGTTTTGAAAATCATAATTTTTAAGCCTTTATGAGAAATAATCGATTTGCTTTATTCAAACATAATAAGTAAAGTACATTTTCAAGAGAAATTTTGAATTGGGTAATCAACTTTTTTGTTTAATTGATCGAAAACTTATTGAGTTTCTTCTACTGTGCTTCATCAAGCCTCCCACAAACTCAGTTTAAATTAATGTATTAGATTTGGAGGATGGTTCAGGTCGTCGGACATAACTTGTTTTGGTTGCCATACGTTGTACGTAAACAGCTGTCTGTATTTTTATCCCTGTGGGTGGTTCGAGTAACAAAATTGCATTTTAATTACTCTGCCTGAGATTATAGAGGCACTGTTTCATAAATTATGAAAACTCAGTCTCGTTTGAACTACGGTACGTTGCACATCGTGTGTGTGAGCTGAATTGAAATCTAATTTATTTTTCTTCTCTCCTTCCACACTCTATTGTCGAGCGGTGCAATGACCCACAACGATACACCAAGGTCATCGAAAAATGAAGTTCGAGTACGGAAATATCACGAAAATTATGCTGGGCCATATCTCGTTATGGCTGAAACAAATGTCGGGAATATATCTGCTGCGAAGATTGCTAAAAGTCTGGTGAAGAAATTTGGTGACGATTTTATTCGTGCTATGCCGGTTTCTAAAACCAAAATGAAAATTTTGATGCGATCGAGGGATGCTGCTAATGAAATAGCAGGCATCGGTACCTCAAATGAAGTGCGTTTTTTTATCCCCCAACGGCTGGTGGAGTGTCTGGGGGTAGCCTATATTGAGCCGGATATTTGTGATGAAGAATTGAAGTTTGCTAATGCTTACGATAAACGCAAGTCGAATCAAGTTGATAACCCGGAGATAGTTCATGCTCGTCGTGTGCTTAGAAAATTGGCTGATGATAAAGAGGAAGCCCTGTTTACGGTGATTTTTACTTTCGCTGGGCAGAGTTTACCTACACGCAGCGAAAAGTAGTACCATTGAACTAAAAAAAATACATCTTTGATTCAAAAACCTTGTGTACATTGAAACGAAATCCAATTTCCTTGATTCAAGTAAGTTTTATATTGAACCGAATTTTTTTCCCATAAAACCAATGTTCCGAATTTTTAAATCAAAATATTTAATTTGAATTCAAAGAATTTTTTATTAACTCAGAATCAAAGTAAAAATTCATTGATTCAGATGAATTTTCTTTTGAACCAAAGTATTTTTTCGTCAAACAGTCGACACACGGGTCAGCGAGAAGCTTTTCCGACAACCAGTCAGACCTATTTCTTTTCTCCGGAATCTTCCTGACGCGCAACCACTAGACAGCACCGAAATCACAAGACGTACCCGGCGTAGGAAATTTTCGACAGCTTTGAGAGGACAAACGACAGTGAACTCTTAGGTAGGTCTTTCAAAATTAATTTAATTTCAAATAAACCGTCTAAGTAACAAAATTTTTCAGGGCAATCATTCATCAAACTAATTGGAAGAGGTAACTGTATACCGACTGTTCCGGTCCTCCAACTATGCGGTTGCGATCGCTTCGGGCCGATCCAAGAAGACTCAACATCTGGCGCCGAAACCCTTCATCAGTTGTTCGGATGGAATTGTCCGCCAACTAACATCGTCCAGTAAGTACTTTTCATGCAATGTTTGCAAATAATTTTAAATTTTTTTAATTGCATTATTTAGCTTAATGTCGTTTTTTAAAGCTTCATAATAAACCGTATTATGTGTTCTCTTCTTTATTTACAGATGACCGGTTCAAGAACTATTATCCTGTGGAAAATCGATAATCTAATATAAATGATGTACTTTAAGAGAAATAAAATGTTTTTATTATAATTGATTTCTTTTTATTTCTAATAGGATAAAAACTATTATGTAGTACTAGAATTTTTAGAAACCAAAAATAGATTTGAAAAACAAATACTTTTAAATTGAAACCCAAATACCGTAAGAATAAAGACAAATTTCATAAAACTAAACGAAAAGGTTTTTGAATCAAAAGCATTTAATTATTTGGAACAAAGAAAAAGTTTTGATTCAAAGGAAAGCATTTCTTCAAAACAAAAGAAAATGCATTTGAATCAAAGGAATTTTTATTTGTCCCAAAATCAAAGGAAAAAATCCTTTGTTTTTGCGGCACTTTCCTTTGAAACTAATTTCTATTTTTCTGCGTGTACTCACATCGAGTTAAATAGAGTGCTTTATGCTGTTAAGCAATACATTTATCCTGTCCGCCAGTGTGGTAACTGCTGGCGCTTGGGACATGACAAAAAAGGATGCAAGAGTGCTAAACGCTGCAATCAGTGCTTGGAGCAAGTGGGCGGCGAAGATCATGCGTGTGAAAATAGTGAGCCACAGTGCGTTAACTGTTTAGGCTCCCATCGGGCCAATGATCACAAGCTATGTCCGAAAATAATTCAAAAAAAGAAAACCGATAAAGAGCGGCGTGACACTTTTTCACAAGGACGTGTCGATTGGTTTTGTGGAACAAATTCAAATGATTCATCAAACTCACTACCTATCATCTCTCAACCAACAACAATATCCACCGTGGCAGTAGCTTGCCAAACAAATAATGTTGACAAGAATGGATCTAATCCTTCCAGCAAACGTCGTTATAATGTCGATTCGGACGATGAGCTTCCCCAACTTGAAGTTAACATTTCTGACGGGGTTTGCGATTCGATCCGATCGACGATTGAATCTACTGAGGTCATCGATATCGTTGCAGATGCTCTGGAAGTTCCTGAGGAAGATATTGAAACTCGACAAAAAATCCAACAAATGGTTTTGGAGAGAATTTCAGATGTTGTTAGTGATAAAATGAAAGGCTATTTTGCTAATCTCAGATTATGAAAAGACCACACCAAGCACTTTAACAACCACCGTTCCTCTGCAATGTCTACAATGGAATTGTAGAGGGATAAATAGTAAACGCTCATCCTTAACCCAGCTCATAAATACACATAATATCAATATTTCGCTTTTGAGTGAAACACATCTCGACAGTCACACAAACTTTAATCTACCGCAGCACACCATGTTTCGTAAAGATCACAGACGAAACTCGATGGGCGTAGCCATCGCGATTCGTTCAGAACTAAATCCCGTAGCATTTCCTATTGCACTGCCAGCGGATATTCAAGCCGTTGCCTGCCAGATCAAATACATCTCCGGGTTGATCACTATTGTATCTGTGTACATACACCCGCAAGCCAACATATCGCAGACTCAGTTTGAAAATTTTTTATCAACCGTTCCGAAACCGTGCATCATTGGAGGAGACTTTAACGCAAAACATCACCTATGGGGAAGCGAGCATGGAAACATACGTGGAGACCGTCTTCATCAAGCCATCGAAACATCTCATCTCGTCATTCTCAACAACGGTCAGCCAACTAGGTTTGATGTAAACCGGTCGTGGGGCGCAATTGATATCACGCTGGTTTCTTCGAGCCTTAGTTTGTGCTTCGACTGGGAGGTTTTGGATTCACCAAATGGAAGCGATCATTTTCCGATAGTTTTTCATTCGAGTACTACATGCGCGATGAAATTCTACTCTGGAATTAATGTTCGAAAAATCGACTGGGAACGTTTTGCCGGAAGCCTCGAGGAATCATTCGTCGAAAATGGAGAACCGGATAGCTTTGATGTCTTCTTTCAGCTGATTTGGCAAGCACTGCGCAGGTCCTGCCCATCAGTAAACTCGAACCACACCCGCCGAATACCGCAACCCTATTGGGACGAAGAGCTAACAGAAGCGAAGAAAGCCACCAGAGTTGCTTTCCGCGCTTGGAAACGGGAACTGTCAACCGAAGCTTACGAAGGGTACGCTAATACAGAACGAAGGTTCAGAAATTTGGTACGCGAGAAGAAGAGGAAAAGTTGGCAACATTTTTGTGATAGCTGTGATAGTTCTACGTCCCTCACAACCTTATGGAGGATGGCCAGAAGGTTCAAAGGACGCGGAGAGCCATCAAAAAACATCAGAATTTCGGACAATTTGGCCAACGATGTTTTGGACAAGTTGGCTCCCTCATCTGCCAAAAATCCACCCCCGGTTTTTCTACAATGTTCGTGTTGCTCTCAAACTGGTTTTCCATTCTCAGTATCGGATATTCAAGCTGTTTTGAAAACCGGTAAAGATTCGGCTCCTGGTTTGGATGGTGTTCCATATTCCGTCATAAATCGTCTCCCATGGGCGGCGCTTAGTCAGTTGCGAAAAATCTATTGCCAAATTTTTGCTTCAGGAAGAATTCCGGAAAGCTGGAAAACCTATAAAATTGTACCGATTCCTAAAAGTGGCCATGATCCGATTTCTCCTTCTGCTGTTCGTCCAATCGCGTTAGCTTCATGTTTTCGCAAAGTGTATGAACTCATAATCAAAGATCGACTAGAACATTTCATCGAAAACAACAACCTGTTCCCTTCAGCTATCAACGGTTTTAGGAAAGGACGAGGAACAATGGATGCGTTGTTTCCACTGATTAACGAAGCTTCCTTAGCTTTGAAAAGAAGAGAGCATGTGGTGATATGTAGCCTCGATATCAAAGCCGCCTACGACAACGTGGAAATTAATGTTCTGGTCCGCGAATTACGCTCATTAACAGTCCCTGAATGTCTAGTAAAAAGTATCTTCCATCTGTTTGAAGAAAGGAATTTGTGCATTTCGAGTGGATTAGATTCAATATCTAGGACAACGTGGAAAGGCCTTCCTCAGGGATCTCCACTAAGTCCGTTATGCTTTAATGTTGTGATCAGTGGATTGATCAACAGTGTCCCTCCTGATGTGATAACCGTAAATTACGCCGATGACACAACAATTGCTGTAAGAGGAACCTCACTGGAGCATAGTTGCGAATCTCTCCAAAGGGCAGTGGATATAGTTGTGGAAAATATTTTCGACCTTGGGTTAGAACTTTCGCCGACGAAATGTAAGTGCCTCCTGATCTCGACACAACAATGCGATAATCCTCCAGAAATAAATATCGGCGGTTGCACTTTGGAATACGTCAGATCCCTGAGGTTACTCGGCATGTACCTCACACGAAATCTGTCGTGGTCGTGTCATATTAGAGAGGTACAGAAACGTACAGCTCCGTATCTTAACTTTTTACGAAGCATATCGGGCCAGTTATGGGGAGCACATCCAGCAGCATTGTTAGTTATTTTTAAGTCATGTGTGAGATCAATATTGGAATACGGTTCCATATTTATGACGGAGTTATCACAAAAAGAAGCCATTATTTTGGATAGACTACAATGGGCAGGAATTCGAATCTGTTTGGGCTCCACAAAAACCACCCACACAGGTTCACTCGAAGTGATGGCTGGTATTATTCCGCTGCAACAAAGAAGAGAACTTGCGGTCATGCGTTTTGTAAATAAAAGAGCGTCACTCCTGTCTTGGCATCGACAATATTCCAGACCGATCTTGGACGGTGGCTTAGTGGCTACGGGAATACACCGCGCAACAAGAATGCTTAACGAATTCATTCCACTTGAACAGCCTCTAAATAATCTCCCATGCTACATGTTCAACCGTGAAGTTGTAAGAACAAAAATATCCATTGATCTCACTGTTAAACGGTTATGTTTAGAACACCAGAACTCATCGGCAGCTGATTTGGTGTCAAACTATCTCTTGGAAGTGTATGCCAACGCGAAAATCTTGGCAACTGACGGGTCGAAAGATATACAAGGCACAGGTTATGCTGTGGTAAATAACTTTGGAACACCTGCAGAAGGGATCAAACTCGACAGTAAAGCATCCGTTTATATGGCAGAGCTTCTGGCAATCAGGCATGCTGCGAAAATGATCGTAAGTCTTCCTGTTGCTCAGTATATTATCCTATCCGATAGTTTGAGTTGTCTCACGAGCCTGCAAAAAATCAACATCAATCAAAAATATCCCGTTGCTTGGTACGATATAAAAGAATCCATTCTTGAAGGTCAAAGAATGGGGTACGAAATCCATCTGATATGGGTTCCGTCTCACAGAGGTATTCCAATGAACGAGTTGGCAGATCAAGAGGCGAAAAGTGCGTGCATCAATGGTGGTACAGCAGATTATATTTTAACATCATTCGACATCCAGTTTCCGATTCGGCGTACAACAATGCACAAATGGCAAGCAAAATGGAATTCAGGAACTAAAGGACGTTTCTGTCACAGCATCATCTCTAACGTTTCGCTCCAACCATGGTTTAGTAGCTTGGATCTCAACCGCAGACAAATTGTAATCCTTTCCAAATTAATATCAAATCATTCACGACTCCCTGCTCATCTCACTAGGAATGGTATCCTATTGGATGCTTCGTGTAGTTGTGGCGAATCCATCGCAGATCCTGATCACATTATCTTCGCATGCAGCAGATTTGAAAATCTTCGTAGACCTATTTGGCGAATTTAATGAAAAAAGGAATTCCACCCGATATTCATTTGATACTAAAAAAGAAAGACATTGAATTATATAAAACGATAGCTAATTTTGTAATTGAATGTGAAATAGACATGTAAGTAGAACAGTAATCAACACTTGGCCGGTTATGTTATAGAGGTAAAGCCAATAAAAAATTAAAAAAAAAAAAAAAAAAAAAAAATTATGAAAACTTGAAATTCATCATATTTGAATTTTTTTGTCTACTTTGAAGAACATTTAACACACTCTAGACGTTTTATGGCTTCTGAACCAACCTAATCAACACATGATTGATTGAAATTTTACCCGACAACAAGAGGCAATCTGCGTTTTGGTACCGCACCGGTTACAGAATCATACGAGCAGTGAGCGGAGATAACAACTACTGTCTCGAATGAAACTGAAACAACATACATAGGTACATATGTCACATCCCTAAAACTGACAATCTGCAAACCAGATTGAGTTAGGGAAAGTTGTCTCTATTTGCAGTACAAGGCCTAAATCATTGGATATCGGGAAACACATGTTTTATCCTTGCAGAATTGATTTTTTAAATTAGGAGACCTATCACGTAACTTTTAGGAACAACATCATCGAATCGATATAGATGTCAGGGGGACAAGATGCTTTTACTTTGACTACACTTTTCGGATTTCAAGGATAACTTAACCCTAAGGGTTAAAAATCCAAGAAAAAACACTTTCGGGTTGCAGTTAAACGACGCTCAGTAGGCTTTTACACCTATTTATCGTGGCTGTTCAGTATGCTGCTGAATGTTGTAGAAACACGAACATTGTAATAACATATTGCTCCTAGTTTACAAACTTTAAAACAAATCGTTAATTAGATACTGATCAATATTTGTGAGGTAAAATCTGGTGTTGAATCCGAAAATGAAGTTCAAAAAAATTCCAATTGTACAGTGTTTGAATTATGCTCAACTTAAAAAAAATCATAAGAGAAAAGTACTTTTGCAAAAATCATACATCTTAGGTCTATATATTAGAACGACAACAATAATTCTTGTTTTTCTAAATAATATTGAGGAATTTAAGTGAGAGTAACGTAACTAATCTTAGCGTAAGTAGGAAGAATTAAACATAATAAATGTCACGCGCTCATGGGTAACATTGATCATTGGCTTACGAAAAACTCGAAATGCCAAATTTAATCAAGATATTATGTGTATAGCACCAAACCGAATAGCGACAGTAGGACTAGCGACGCTTTTTTACTAGCGAGATTTCTGTCATTCGCAGTTTGTTTTCCTTTCTTCAATCCAGTAGGCGATTTCGATGTAGTACTCGAACATTGTTTATGTTATTTTCTGTACATTTTCCTTAGGCCATCAATCGCATGCTCCAAGTATCCTAGGAAACTTGCGGTGCGTCGTTATTATTTTCAACGTCGCGACGTATGCGACGTGTCGCTAGTAGGCAAAGCTGCTATGATTATTAGCGCTCATATTTTGGATTTTTTCTGCATGCATAATATAACTATGGTAAGGGGTTGCATTGATCCTTAAGTGTGAATGGGTTTATGAGAAATTTAATTAATAATTATTTTTCTTTTCCCCATTCAAAATCTTTTGGTTGCCTATCCTAAGGCGTTTAAATAGTCATAAGCTTTGGCTAAGGCATGTGGCTTCTAGAGGTTAGGTATATCATGGCTTAATGGTTCAGCGTGGGTTTCATTATGGTATCCAGGGAATTATTCTACATTTGTAAATTTTTTAAGGTTATTTTAAAAAAATTGAATGGTCGCTTGGAATATCTCTAGCCATATAATGAGGTATTTCTCAACTCAATCAATGATAAATTCGATACAAATTCGAAGCAACAAAAAAAAATATTCATAACTCTACACGAGAATGAACTTTAAACATCCTATTATTTCTTTTGATTCTCTCCGGATTCGTCAGCCATCACCAGAGCACTTTTGATGCCCACTTTTTTCAGCTCTTCGACAAGTTCACCGTTTTGATGCATCTGGAGCATTATGTCACATCCGCCTACGAATTCGCCGTTGATGAAAATCTGCGGTATTGTTGGCCAGTTTGAGTAATCCTTTATACCTGCAAAATATATGATAACCATTAGAAACAGCCCATGAAAAAATACGCCTAATCCTTCCATTACCCTGTCGCAAAGCCTCGTTCGACAACACATCGTGGCTATCGTACTGGACCGAATGCATCCGCAGAATTTGCACCACAGCGTTACTGAATCCGCATCGGGGTGCATCCGGATTGCCCTTCATAAACACAACTACTTTGTTGTTCTTAACCAGCTTATCGATTTCTTTGCTGTCAAGTGAAGCAGCTGCACAAAGCGTCCGAGTCACCAAATTGTTTCTGGAACCGGCAAAGGTGCTTAGGCCAGTGTAACCTATCTTCCTTAGTAATAAAGACATAATTTCTGCCGGGTTTTAGATGATTGACGGTTTTGATAATTTCGTAACAATTTCACGATGCGGGATAGATTTTTGTTTTTTTTTAAAGTTCTATACACTGTGTGATGCGAAAGTTAAAATTTGGTTAAAACTGAAGATTATACATGCTGTCAAAATGCTGACGAATCTCCAATAGGGTGCATCATAATTTTTAAAATTTATGCACTTGACAAAATATCGCATATAAAAAAAAATTGAAAAGATAACACAAGATATTTCATCTACTATCAGTATTATTACCCAGCAGAGTATCAATTAGAATAACGAAATTGGTCATTTTTATCATTGATATGCTAAATGCGACGCGCATGTCAAACAGTTGTCATCATAACGGAATCCAGGAACCATAGCGAAAAAAAATTATAAAAGTTATTTTTCGATGGGATTGCTGACAATTTTTGTTAACTCCTCCTAAAGGGTTTGGTATTAGGGATTAGACTTCGATTTCTTATTCATCACGAAAACTGATAAAAAATCCCATTTCGTTCACACACATGACACAACCATAAAACTCATCGTTCGACTTATTTTCCTTCTGGGTGTTTCGGCATAAAGTTTGTCGTTGTAATGTACTGTCGGCCTTTTCGTTCTACCGCTTGGCATAACAAATTTAATGGCGGTGACGGAGTGAAAGAATTCGTGTTTAGTTGCTTCTTTGAGTTTTCATTGTGAATATTTACCGAAAATTGTAACGTTTTGTCCAAAATTGCACACTATGGAGAATCCCGAAGAAGTGCTGCAGCTGTTGGAGCGATTCACCAAGCTGAATCAGAAGGATATCCCTCGTGAGCTGGAAGATTATCTACGCTTTGTTGCTCGAACCGGAGATACTGTCTACCGATGGCCGATCGTGAAGCCACTTTTCCGGGAGAAATTGCTCCATGTGATAACTGACTTCTACGATAGCACTCCGAGTATCGCGGGTAAGTTATTGTATGCATTTTTAAGTTTGCCATTGTCAGTAATTTGGAAAATATGTTTACTTCAGATTTGCCCCAGTATCCGAATGTGGATCCGTTCAACTACGAAGGCATGCGACGAACATTAGTGGAACGGTTGGAACATTTCAGTTCCGCTCCTTTTACGGTACAACGGATCTGCGAGCTACTAACGGAACCGAGAAAACAGTACACCCGCATCGATAAGTTCATGAGAGCGATCGAAAAAAACATTTTGGGTAAGATTACAAAAATAATCATTTTTCAATTTTTTTTATAAAATTTATTTTTTTACCAAAATTATGCATAAATTTTCACTTAAGAATCTATGTTTTGTTAAATGGTTAGTTTCCATTACTGTCTTATGGCTTAGGGATCTAGATAAAAGCTCAATTCCCACTTTAAATGTCTAATTTACTAACTAGTATATTTAACTGATCTACTTATTCTAACTAGCCATCATCCGAATATGATCATGGATTCTAAAAAAACACCCAGTTTTACACAGCAGAAAAAAATGATACCTTAAAGTTTTTCAATCTTCCAACTGGCCGCCTAGTAAATGCAGCTGATGTCTCAAAACTTTCCCGCTGACGTTTCGGGGTATTTCTTTGATAAACTGAACGCCTCCGGCTAGTTGCTTGTACTTGACAACGCGTTGTTTAACGTGGTTTATAATAACAGCCTCCTCCAGGACTTGATCCTGCTTCAAAACTACATAAGCACGTGGAAGCTCTCCGGCTGCTTCGTCCGGAATGCCGGCCACGGCAACGTCAGAAACTTCCGGCAACTCCAGTATGAGATTTTCCAACTCCGTCGGGGATACCTGAGTGAAAATAATGTGTTTTTTTAATACTTATTGCAAAATCAAAATTAATATCGAAAGTTTTAAACTAATTTTAATGGAATACATTAGGTACAATATTTTCTCATTTTTTCGTTTCAGTGGTCAGCACCCAAGAACCCGGAAGACGACGCTCGGACAGCGAGAATGGAGACTCACTCGATTCGATCGTGAACGGAGACTTAGAAGTCAACGTGGACATCGAAATGGATAACGAAGCCTTCGGTATAGAGTCAGGTGATATGGCAGCTCAGAACTCATCATCATCCTCGTCCTCGTCTTCGTCATCATCATCGGTCTCACCAGTCGTGGCAGCTGCAACACCATCAACTTCTTCATCTACGGTTGCGACGGAAGTCCCAGCATCCATTTGTTCGGAATCGACTGATTCAACTACACCAAAGGACACCTCTGTGGTGGAGAAATCACCTGAACTAGACCCTGAACATTCTTCTTCAAGTGCTGAAGGTACATCTGAAGAAGCTAAGCCGGTTGAAAACGAAAATAGTTGTCCAGACGCACCACCAATTTCCAATGTTGAGGATACTGAACTCCCTCAAGATAAACACAAACCATCTGATGACAATTTTGTAGAAAAAGAACAATCAGTAGCAAGTTCTGCGCCTTGCGAAGATGCAATTGATGGTGGTGGTGTTGCTTCTTCCGAAAACCAATCATCGGAATCTACCGAACTTATTGAACATGCTGACAGTAAAGATAAATCTCCGGTCGAATCATCACTTAGACCACAAGAACAAAACGAATCATTAGATGATGAAGAACCTCAAGCAAAACTGGCCAAATTGGAGGAAAGTGAACCAACACAAGGGGTTGTCGAAGTTAAGTCGGATGTTTTACAGGTAACTCCCGTAGAATCTGTTGATTCAGAAAAGGAAGAACTCAGCTCGACTTCCTCGACAGATTCAGGCGGAAACAGCACCAGCATTGATTCTGAATCAATTTCCTCGGGTAACGATAATTCTGCATCTAACTCGGTCGAATCGATTGTCCACCTCACCCCGGAAGAGCAGGTCGAGGTAGTTCCGCCGTTGGATGAAGTTGAAAAACCTATCGAAACTCAAACTCCCATAGAACCAGTACAATTACAACCGACTGAAAATGTACCGCTCCAAGTTATTCCTGCAGAAGATCAACCGACAACAGCAGTTGAACCTTCTGCTCTGGGCGTGGCCTCGAGTGAGTCTGACGCTATCGAAAGAACCGAATCGAAACCTATCGAGGTGGAACTCAGTGAACCAACCATCCCGACTGATGAAATGGAAACGGCGTCTTCAATAACTGTCCCGGAAAGTGTTATGGCCACTGACGAGGAAGAGTCAATTAGTGATACCATAGTCCCGATGGCGGCCGAAGTAACAGATGCTCCCAAAGTCGAAGACAATGCTATGGACATCGATGAATCAAGCGTTGAACCTATGGATCAATAGATGGCTCTAAAGTAGCACATAGTGATACTTGCTAACAGTGTTCAACCTCGTTTGGTGAAAAGGATTGGAGCAATTGGCACTAGCTTTGGTGAAAAAAGTTGAAAACAAAATTCCAACAATTGAATTGCTGTATTTTACTAAGACTAAACATGAGAAACAATGTAAACAATGACTTAGCTGTAAATGACGTTGCTGTAATAAATTCCCAATACAAAAAAACGCAATTTACAAACCTGGTTTCCTTTTACTTTGATCAACTCTTTTGTCCGATCAACGATGAAAAAGTAACCATCCTGGTCGTAATAGGCTACATCCCCGGTATGAAGCCATCCACTTTCGTCCACGGTTTCTCTGGAGGCCTGCTCATTATTCAGATAACCCTTCATGACCTGCGGTCCTCGAATGTAAAGTTCACCGGTCTG
Organism: Uranotaenia lowii; assembly: GCF_029784155.1. Taxonomy (NCBI): domain Eukaryota; kingdom Metazoa; phylum Arthropoda; class Insecta; order Diptera; family Culicidae; genus Uranotaenia; species Uranotaenia lowii. The sequence continues at coordinate 28,413 of NW_026598209.1, read as the reverse complement.
ATGAGCGCTCAAATTGCTTCCATCCGTCAGTGAAACGATTTTGGCTTGGGTATTTGGATATAACTGTCCACAGGTACCCACCTTGCTGAGATCGTACTTGTACGGAGTGCAGAGGGCAACCGGAGAGCACTCGGTCATGCCATAGCCCTGGGTAATATCCACATCCTTACCACATTTTTGTTTGAATTTCTCCTGTAACTGGATTGAGGCGGCCGACGCCCCTACCAGAACCGAATCTACGCTGGACAAATGCTCGGCCGTTACTTTCGGGTGGGTGGCCAAAAACAGCATCAACGAAGGAACCACAAACAGAAATTTCGGTTGAAACTCAACCAAACACTGAATGTAGTCCTCTGGGATGAAGCTAAAGGAATAAATTCAAGGGTTCATGTTTAACTTTTGATTTGTCTTTTTAATACTGTTAAGTTCAGATGAAATGATTTTTATAACTACCTCGATTTAAACTGTTAAAACTAATTTTTCAAACCAATATTTTCTAAGCAATTCCAAGGGAAATTTCGGATAAGAATTTCGTTATAATAACTTGCAAAGAAAAACAAAAATTATTAATAACTTTCTCTAGTTACCAGGAAATTTCATGGTTTTTTTTTATAAATTGTTTTCTCAGAAATTTCTTTCGGCGCACGGTTTTTATTGATTGAATACCCACTCTGATTCGTTGAAATATCAGTCTTTGGTTAGGCAGTATTAAATTTTGAGACCTGTGTTGCTACAACGTAAAATAAATCACTATGAAATTTGATCACAGTGTTTTCCTCAGCAATCAGAATATCATCCCGCCAATATCGGATCTCATCAAACTGAATTCCCAAATAAACGCACTAAAATCAATCAAACTGATCGAAATTTTCAATGTACCTCCACGATTCGAGCAGCGTTGCCGGAACTCTGGGTCGTTATTAATCGACATCGGAGAGTAAAGGAGTGATTCAATTAAGTAAATTAAAATCGAGTCACTATGGGAGTGAAATATATTGCAAAAAACATACTTCCGAGCAGTTTTATGAATGAAAGCCTTCATTTGTATGAGTAATTTTCTATCGGGCAGGTATAAATTTCTTCTTGCTTTTGACTTTAGGCCGTGTTTAATTAAATTCGTGTAGAATAAAGTAAAAGCTTCTGCAGTAACAAAGGCTAAATTTTCACTCATACCACTGAGTTTACCTGCAATGCATTCAACCGTTTCAAAAGGAGTAGAAGTAGCAAGTGTCAGTTGAAATTTTTTCTCCCGCCAGTGACTATCCATTTCAAATTCAGATTTTTTATTTATGTTCTTATTTTTTCGATTGAATTAAAACTGCTTGAATTCGAAAAATGCACTAAAAATCCAGCACATGGACAAGAAACTATCATTTGTGCATCCCTCTGATATTAAGCTCTTTCATTGATTTACGCCTTTGGAAAGTTTGCGTATTGTCAGGGCAGGGTGATAAAAATTAATATAAAATGGTTTTAGTGTTCTGATATCAATATAAAATTGCTATCTAGAATGATAAAATACCTTCTCAATATCTATGCTAAATGCCTACAAAAGAAAAAAAAACCTAGATTTGTGGTTCACCAGATACTTTATTTGATAAATTATAAATATATATGTAAATAAATGTTGTTCTTAACATTAATTTTATTCATCATATTTTATCAATTGTTTATTAGTAGTATAATCATTGTAATAATGTTTTGCAATATAGTCGAATATTTACGCGATTTTTTCTTAAAAAAAACTTCAGCTTTAATTATCTTCTTCGCTCAAATTTTCCATGTACTGGGTAATAAACGTGTTTATTCCCTTGAGACACACACCCTTACCGGCCGCTTCATGCGGATCTTCTGAATCCTTCCAGAGGATGATTCCCTCCATTATCACATCATTTTCGTACAACAGGTCGAGAATCGAGCGCAGCAAATTCTGGGGATGTTCCAATTCCACCACCAACCGCTGGATCGCGTACATAGCCTGCAGTTCCCGCTCAGGCTTGCTGTCGATGTACTTCTGTAGAATTTGGAGCCACTTGCGACATTCCTTCAGATTTAACTTCTTGGTACTATCTATACAGTGCTCCAGCACGACCTTGCACAGCATCCGGATAAATTCATTGGAAGTTTGTTTTTCCTGGCCAACATACTGCGAGATCCAGCTGAAGATGTCTCCGAATTTAGTTTCGCTCTTCAGGAAATATTTGATCTGCTTAGCAACTGTGTCCATATCCAGAGCTTTTCTGCCAGAGTCCAACAGATAGCCCACGCGGCACTCATTGAGGCATTCTTCAACTCTTTCCTTCCGGATAAATGATGTGAAGCTCATCGATGATTCACACCACAGCATTACGGTTGCATCTTTGCCGTACTGAGCATCGTACGAATGGAGTAGCTCAGGTAGCAACATATCGCCGTGCTTGTAGCTAAACACAGGTTCGGCCACGGAATGGATGTCCTGCAGGCTGATTTGTTTGTTGTGGAGCAATAGTACGTAGAAAGTCGACATATACTTATACAGTTGGGGCATGTCGATGATAAAATCGTTCGCTAGTTTGAACAGTTCTTCAAGGGCGTGCAGGTAGTCGTATTTGGTTATCACTTTGTGTTCGAACATGTACGCAATAACCTGAACCACCTTTTCCCGGGTCTCATTTTTGCGATCGACGTTGTCGAAGAACAGTGTGCTTATAGCGGCATGGTAGTAGTCTGGACTAACTGGTTTCAGAAGATCCACGCTAGCCTCAAATTCTGATTCGTGCATCTCGATGTTGACAGATGTGGAAAACTTATGTAGGATGTCCTCAGTCGGTTTATCCGGCTGAAGGAAATTTCGTCGGGCCACATCCTTTGGTATGGCAAATTGTGGCATGTGCTGTTGTTGGTACAGTTGTCCGGAACCTGACTTGGACAGCGCACTGGGGGGACCGCCGAAGCCAGAGCTCGGTGGGCCCATTCCACCCGAAGCTGACGAATAACCCGATGTAGGTGCGCTTTGTGGAATATGTCTTTGCTGTGACGATCGGCCTCCTTGTTGGGACGAAGACATTCGGTCCATATTCCGATCGCGTTCTCTGTCTCGATCGTGGATTTGGCTATTGCTGTGTTGACCACTCATGGGTCTCATGCTGCCCTCTCGAGATGACCGGGAGGACATAGGGTCGTCATTTTGACTATTACTACTACCATACCGGTTATACCGATCTCGCTCCATTGAACCTTTATGATGATAAGAATCTTTGCCACCTGAATTCTTGTTGTGGCTTCCACTGCGATCTCGATCTCTGTCACGATCTCGGTCCCTACGATCTCGATCGCGATCCCGATCCCTGTCACGATCTCTGCGATCTCCACCGCGAATACGGTCACGATCACCATCTCGATCCAGCATACTTCCTTGATTTGAATCTTCACTGTTCAGGGCAGCGAATATGTTACTGTTGTTCTTGTTCCATCCTTGATAATTGGCAGCAGCTCCCAGCTTACCAAAATCAATATTACTAACGACAGGGGGAAAATTAATTTTTTTAAGGTCAATCGGGACTGATCGGTTGTTTCGATTGTTGGAAATTTGTTGGAAACCATCATCGTCAGTTTGTTTGCGACCGCTTTTCATTGAGCTTTGATTACCTCCTCGCCCTAAGGATCCTTGATTATAACCTCCTGGGCCAGACATTCTTGCACCTCCCTGCATATTGCCGCTGCGACTTCCGCGGCCGCCCATGTCTCCTGGATAACCTCCACCACCTTCTTTACTGCTTCGAGAAGCGATGTAATTCATATTGATCTGCATCTGTTCAGTCTCCTGTTCTTTTACAATCTGATTCATCGTCTTCGGGTTCAAATCTTGCCGGCGAGGTTGCCAGCTCTTGAGACGCAGATCTATGACATCTTGAATCATAAACCGGATGCGACTACTTATTTTGTATTGATCCCTATATTTTACTATTTCGCCCATCTTAGCAAAGTACTTGCCCAAATCTTGACCATGCTCTTTCTCCATCTTTTGGCCAATAGTAGTGAGCAATTTACAGAGACACTCAAGGGTTTCTTCATCGTAGTCTTTGTCTTCGATCAGTACCGATATACAGGTATGCATGATGTTGGGCGTGAGTTGGCTATGTTTGAACAATTCACCAATGAAGCGAACCGTTCCAACAGCTCTCCTTCTAACTTTCAGTTCTTTCTCCTCCAACTGTGCCTTCAGTTCTTCGAATTCTGCCTTGTCCATTCCTTTATTGGCTTCCAGTTTGGCTCGACTATCTCGCACGGCACTTGCTTGTTCGTTTCGTCGACGTTCGAACTCATGCTGACACTGGATTACTAAGCGGCCTTTGAAATTATTGTGTTGCTTAGAACTCTCGTTGTTTTCCAGAAGTGCAATATTGCCTATTTCTTTGCACATTTTGGCATAGGCTTCGGAAAAGTTTGGTTCCGAAATAGACTTTTCAAAAATCAGCTTGATGCAACCGTTGAGCCGTTCGTCAGTATCAACAACGAACGTTTTTACTTGTTGTACAAGTTTATCGAAATTTTCTGGAGTTAGCTTGTTCAATACGGATCGGAACTTTTTGAACAGATCTTGAGTTTTGCTTTCCTCATTGTCTTGATTATCATTCGATTGTAAATGTCGTGGACGCCATGCGTTCGCACACTCCTTTAGCTTAACCTCCTCATCTAGCTGCAGTCGAATAATCTTAGAACCAGTTTTACTCATATTTTGTTGCGATTGTTTGTTGGGCTGTGGTTGACCACTATTGCCATGTTGCGATGGCCGTTTGGCTGGGTATGGTTGTCTCATTGGCCCCATATTACCACCACCAGTGACCATTCGATCCTTCATAAATCCTGGCAGTATCGAAATTTCGGCAAAATTGTTCTTTCCATAACCACCGCCTCCTCCACCGCCCATAGAATAGTTACTTCCTCCATGGTCAGATCGAATAAGTAAGTTTTCGAGACCGGTCGACATTACCGGTTTCTCACGGGCTGGGGGAGCGTTCTTAAGCTGTAACAGCTGCTCACGAGAGTACTTTTTCTTGCCTTTCGGATTGTCTGGGCTCCACTGGTCTGGATCGTACTCGATAAGTGTGATTGAACGGGATTTTTTAATTACCGGTGCTGCTGGTTTGGGCTCTGTGTTCGAATCTTTGGGCTGTGTGACCGTATCTGGTGTGCTTTGCTTTTTGGGATGTTGTTGAGCACTAACAGTAGTGGTTTCTGTTGTTGCTGCAACACCAACTACGTTTTTGTTGTCGTCGAATTCGGGCTGTTGCTGAACGTTGTTTTCTGCGTCCAGCTTCGTCGGGGCTGGAGTATGCTGTCTTGAGGAATCGAGCGATTGCTGTCTGCTGATGCTGTTGCTGCTGTTACTATCTCTGGTGGCGTTTTCCATCGGCGATGATGCTTTACTGCTGTTTTCTGTCGAATTATCGGTAATTATCGTAGTACTGGTGCAATCCACATTATTATTAATTATATTATCATTATCTAACTTACTAGTAGGTTTCTGTTCCACTAAATTACTAATTAACTGCGCTGTCGGGTACTGCTGTTCCATAACAACAGATCTATCCGTTTCATCAACTGCCGCAACCGGAGCCGCTGGCTGTGTCTGTTCTACTACTACTACAGATGCTGGGGCAGGAGCTTTGCCACTGCTACTCATGTTGCCGCTGGTGTTGCTAGTCTCACTAGCAGTGGCGGCATTACTGTTACTTATCGTCTCTTCTAGTCGTTTTTTATTGGGTTTCTTTTTGTTGCTGCTGTGACCGGCAGTTGTTTGGTTGGAACCTTGATGTTGCCGCTGCTGCTGGCTTTCGTTATCTTCTACGCTAAGCTTCTCTACCTCTGCCACTAATGAATCGAGGGCTTTGCTGCTACTACTGCTACTGCTTGCTGTCGTCGTCGTAGTCGTCGACGTCGAAAGAGGAAGCGACTTTTCACGAACTTCGATGGCGGCGGGAACATTGGTAGCTAATTGAGGAGGTGGAACAGTCGTTTCCGGTAGCGAAACAAACGATACCGGTACCTCCGTGAGAAGTGGCTGCTGCTGATGCTGTTGTTGCTGAACTAGTGTATTTGTCACCTCTTCCACTACTACATTATGCACCGCTACTGGGACATTTTGACTGGAAACGACGCTGCTGGGACCCGTGTAAATAAATGGTTCTGCATCCGTCGATAAAGTGGATTCGGCGATTGATTTCTCTGAAATAGTACGGTATCGTTCCGCCGAACCACCTCCTGTGTACAAAGATTCGTTCAAAACAGACACATTGTGCTGCGGCTGCTGCTGCTGCTGATGTTGCTGTGGTGGCAACTGTTGAAGTTGCTGGGGATGATGGTGCAGATGTTGCTGTTGTGAATTGTTAACTGGAAGAGATTTGGGCTGATGCACTTCCGATGCATGATGCTGTTGTGGCTGTTGCTGATGCAGGTGCTGTTGTTGTGGAGAAGGCTGCACCTCTGTCGGAGGCTTTTTCTTTTTCTGCTGGTAAGGTTTTATCTCCACTGATGGTCCATCTGCGATGGCAGATACGACGGGCGTTCCGGATGCAGTCATTTCATTCGGCTGCATCAAACCCGGATGGTGTTGTGGTAAATGCGGAGGTGGGTTCATTATTTTGATCGCACCTCCGGGACCTCCGTACACGATTTCATGGGGCTGCGGCGCGTTGACCGATGGAGGACCTCCACGACCCATGTCTGGAGGATGGGTCATGATTATTTGACCGGGCTGACCAGGAATGGGTGCGGAATGGGCACCTGGATGTCCGGGATGAACATGGGGTGGCGGATGATTAGTTTGTGGTGGTGGATGATGCAGATGTGGTGGCGGCGGATGATGCATCATTCCAATACCTGCAGGTCCTGCCAGTTCCGGAGTTGCCTGGTGAGGATGAGGTGCGTAATTATCATAGTCGGAATCAACAGCTGGATTTAGTGGAACCTGGGTTACATTAGGGGGAAGGTTGCTATACGCTGAAGGAACCGGAGGAGGAGCTCCGGATGTCACCGTTGCTGTTGATATCGCTGAGGCTCCCGATGCCACAACTGCTCCACTGGTTGATCCACCAGGTGGTGGGCCGGAACTCGGTGGAGTCGAAGTCGACGTAGCCGGTGGCGAAGATTCTTTGTCATATAGATCTTCCAGTACATTTTCCTGAGTGTCTGGATGGATCACGGGTAGTGCATGGGCCCGTTTCTTGGTTCTAGTGTTTGATTTGGGGGCCGGAACGCCTCCGCCACCAGTTGCCAAATGATGCGCCAGCTGAATTTGTGGCATCATCGGATGCGGAGGCGGTTGCTGAGGACCTCCAACGTTGACCTGTCCTGGATTGACCTGATGTTGATCCATTGGATTCTGGCCACTATTGCCTAGCTGCTGTGGTGTCTGTTGTGGTAGTGACTGATGAAGTTGCGACATGACCAACATCTGCTCATGAGAAACCTGCATAGGAGACGACTGCTGGTTTGGTGGTGGCTGGCCAAGTTGAACTTGTGGTATCTGTGAAACAATGGGGTTTATGGATGAATTTTGATGAATATCGGATGAAGAAACATGCAAAAAACTGGAGAAATCCGCAAATTGAAGGCAGAAAATTCTCATTCCCAACAACAGAAGGATGGTGTCTCTAATGCTGACAGCAGATTGTATCTAAATACTACTAATTTATAAAACTAACCTATTTGTTGATCAAACATGAGACATTTCTAGATAAATTAATACAATCCTTGTAGCAGTACATACTTAGAAAAAATCATAAAAGCATTTCAGATAGAATATTATTGCTTAATTGCTTAAAGTCTTAAAGACAAATAACTCTATTTTGTCTCATTGTACGATATTGGACAAAATAGAGCGGTTTGGATGCCCAATACACTGATCATTTTTTGCTAAGTAAAAAGCCAAAATGTAATAACAATGTTGTGTAAATTCATACTTAATCTTCATGCGAATCCGTGACCCGAAATTATGCGGAAAATATAATTTTACAACTGATCATGATCATGTTCTTTTCAACTGTATACAATACAATATGACCACATACGGAATTACTATAATTGGACATGATGTTCCAATCTGTTCGAAGTGATAAAAGACTGACGAAGAAAAAATCGAAGTAACACTCAATTTTATGAATTCAAATCGTTTTTTTTTTTTTTAAAATGTACCTTATATGTCTTTGAAACGTCTAAGCAATGAAAAAAGTGATTCTATAGATTATTATACTCTCGCCCAAAAAACCGCCAAAAGCATACAATCATTCCATGTTCTCGAAGCTCCTAGCCTTTTCATTTTAGCTTTATAATAAAAATTGATAAAAAAAAAAACTTAACCAGTTAGAAGGCTGCGAAATCTGTCTAATTAATACATGAAAAGTAGGAAACTTATCTTTAATGAGAACAAAAACGGAAAGTATTGGCGAACAAAATATAACAGACTGTAAAGCATTCAGTCCAACGTGAGTGTTCTGAATATCGTTAAAATATAAGTTATCGACACATTTGAAAAAAAGGAAACAAAACAATTCGTATATTAGTTGCATGAAAGTAAACAGTTACTTATCAATGCAGTTCAGTTCTTAGCTTCCGGTTGAAAAATTATTTTCGAAAGTCCCTTAAGACTGATAACTAATAATCAGTAATTTTTTTCTGTAACATTTCTGGGCGATAAACATTTGAAAAACATGCAATAAATCTACACTGCCGGCCAAAAGTTTGGGATCACCCGCTAAAAAACATGCAAATTTTGATCGTTCATATCTCAGCCGTCTTAGAACATATTGCAAATCTTCTGATCTCATTTGAAAGATAATAAGCAATAGCTATTTCGAAGGTATTTTGCTCAGGAATAATTTTTTAGTTTTGCTCCTAAAACTTAACCTAAAGTTAGAACATTTTCAAAAAATCGCACTCAATATTCAAAGCCGATCATCTCGGGATAGGGCGGACCAAATTTCATAATTTGAGTTGCATTAGAATCCTTATTCTATACTTCTCAAAACACAATCGAAAAATTTTGTGCAAAAATTTAAGAATGTACTTTTAATTAATAAAATAGACACTTAAGTTATCGTCCAAAAGTTTGGGATCACTCCTCAGTATCGTGTATCGGCTAAAAGTTTGGGATCATTCTTTTAAAAACTTGCAAATTTATCTCATTCATATCTTTCTCATCTAACATCGTATTACAGATCTGAAGGGTTCATTTGGAAGCTTAGAAATTGTTGTTATTTTTCATAAATTTATCCAAAAATTATATTTTTAATCGATAACCATAAAAAATTAAGAATCATAAGTGTGAATTTTCAAAAAACAATTAATTTCAGGTATTTTTTTATGGTTATCACTTTAAAATATAATTTTTGTATGAATTTATGAAAAAAGACAACAATTCCTAAGCTTCCTAATGAACCCTTCAGATTATTATCTTTCAAATGAGATCAGAAGATTTGCAATATGCTCTAAGACGGCTGAAATATGAACGATCAAAATTTGCATGTTTTTTAGCGGGTGATCCCCAAAATTTTGGCCGGCAGTTTATGTTGATGTTCTTCTAAAAATATACGATAAGATAAACGTAATAAAAATCGATTTCAATACTAATAAAAACTAGAAAAAATGTAGGTTCTGAATAAAATACTGAACGTAATAAAAAATATGGGCAACAACTACTACTGACATCTACATAGATACATAACTCTACAACTTTCAATAAAATGGGTTGAAAAATTTTAAGTTATAAGGAGGTATATATATATAATAAAAAAAGCTTCAAATTGCCATTGTTGGCCATAGCAAAATCAAAATACAGAATGAGAAAGTAGTGAGACACCATCCCACCGGATTCTTACCTTCATTAGATGTTGTGTGTCATTTTCTGCCACAAATTTGCGAATTTTTCCCGGTTGTTGCTGTTGATGTTGCTGCGGCTGTTGCTGGGGAGGGGGAGGGGCATAGATATTTACGTTAACTAGATTGTTGTCACCGGCAGGATTCCGGCGATTCTGCTGATGCTGGCCGGAGATGATCGGCGTCGACTGAAGGTAGTATTGGTGCGGAATGTACATTCCGGGGATCGAACCATAGTTCCATTGACCGGGCATCCGATGGGGCATCTGCTGATACATCGGAGTGGCATAGATCGGTGCATGGTACGGCACAATCGGTGGCCTTGTTGGTCGCGTTGATTGATTGGCTCCAGCCCCGCGGAAAATATTTTGTTGCGGCTGATAGGGCTGCTGGTTCATCAACGGCGGTTGGGACTGCATCTTCTGCAAATCGGGTTGCTGCTGCTGGACGTTGGCCGGGGTTCCCGATTGTAGTCCACGCATTACGGACGGACCCGGTTGCAACGGTCCTCCGCCACTTTGCATATTTGTTCTGCTTCGAGAAATCGTCGGACGTCACACCAGCAGATCAAGAAGCATACTTGTCCGGGTCCTGTGATTGGATGGCCTGATTCCGTCTTACTGCTGCTCAAACGCGTTCTGCAAGAGGAATTGGGGTGGAAATCCGAACTAAGAAACCTGGCTGACTACCTATGCTCGATGGCGATCCATTCCGGAACCAGTGTTCCGATATTGTTATTTTCGTCCCTTAACCCCTACCCGAGAGCATTATCCGTGAAACTTACCATTGTAACTCGACGACTGGGTTCCACATCGCATTGAATCATCAATAATTATTACGAGCTGTTCCGTCCTCACCTTTTGCTGGTTGCCTTCTTTTCCTATAAATGAATTTGTACACGCACCATAAAATAGAACTGCTCCACTCAACGAAAGAGAAAATAAGGAAAATCCGAAAGACGAAAATATAGGTTATCTTTTCGAAAAATGTCAGCACTGGGCAGACTTCGCCGCTAACCTTCGTATTTCCGGTTGATTTTGTTATACACTTTCGTGTTTCCGGCGTTGGAACAGATTCTGAACACTTTCACCACTGGTTACGCGTGTTTTCCTCGATAATTCGCACCCGAAAATTCTTTTTACGACAAACTCATCGCGGAATAAAGAAAAAATTAGGCCGTGGAACAAACTTTGACAGATCGTGACGTCACTCATCTATCGATTTGGTTACGTAAAAAACTCCGACACTTTCAAAAGGGAGAAGATCGTCGACTGTCACTTTCAAATCTCTACCTTGCCGGTAGGAAATTTAAGACAGGACATGTTTGAACCATGTCCGGAGCGAAAATAAAAATATGCTTACAAATGCAGAGGAATGAATCATCAAAAATATTTTCTACCAAGCATATTTTCTTCGAAATTTTCAAAAAAGTTTGAACTACCGCCACTCGGTTAGGCCCTTTTTACCTATAAGGAGGTAGTATTTTGACAAGCTCGCCCTTGAAATCACCTTCGTCAAATGCTGCCGATCCCCCGGGCAGACATTTTCGTTCAGTTACCTGGCGCACGTCGTTTATTTCGCCCAAACCCGCTTGAGTTTATACGGGGCGCCCGCAGTAAACCTAATGCCCATGAATGAGTAACAAAATCAATAAAACTGATAATTGTATACCTCTGAAGGTATCTTGCGAGAAAAGAAGCCTCAATCGGAAAAACATCCGAGACGGAAATGACTCAGCTACCGCATAAATGGCCATTTTTATCGACCGCAAAACAGATGACGTAGACTGTTTATGTTTGGTCAACATCGGTTTCATTTGATGCGATTGTCGGGTCGGGTAAACCGTGTAAGCAACATCAACGGGCGATTTAAAAAGGAAATCAAATAAAACAAGCGAGCATTTTGAATTCAGCCATTCGATTGAGCCGTTGAATTTTGCTGCTAAGTAAAAAATTGTAAAAACAAAATTATAATGCGGATCGAACATTTGCAGATATAGGTATATTGAGCCTTTAATAATTCAAACTCAAAATTTACCAGCATGGATCCTTTTCAAATGGCTCGGTCACCCTACTCACTTCTTAACAAAGAGAAAAAAAAATCAACAATTTCAGCCCACGTGGTTAAGGACGCTTACTTTCCTGGATCTCGTTCTGAGCATAGCAGCATTTTTATTCAATATTGCGCCTTTAGTTATACAGTCAGTACTATAAGTAAGCGCCTTAGGTTATACTATCGATTCAATAATGACAAAAAACGTTAATCTGAATTTTGATGAAAAATGCTTGCAATCAGTAATGTTCAAAAAGTTCGAAATGGTGCAGTGGTGGTTTTTTATTTTCAGGAATTTAACTTGAATATACGTGACGATTTTTGTTCGTTTTTGTATGGAGGAATACGGTATGTATTAGTTTTCATCCGAATACTGGCTAAATTTGAAGCTCCAAGAGTGAAAAGTCGTTTTAAGACCTCGCCAGAAATCAAATTTCAGCTAATCGTACATGATTTGTGATTGTCTGTTTGATATTTTTACTCAAGAGAATTGATTTTTGAACCCAATGAATAAAAAATTGTATGTTTTTTTTTTACAAAAAGCGATCCTTCTTCTGCCAATATTCTAAAATGCCTCACGAATCGTCCTAAATCATAACAACAAATAGAAAACTTTCCATATTCTTGATTTTAACAAGGGTAAACTCAAAAACAAAAAACAAAAACATAAAAATTAACGAAAAATCCAAGAATGGCCATGATGGCCAGAAAATGGCCAGAAAAATAACAAATATGCAAAAATGATAAAATAATGGTAACAAAAATACAAAAATAAAAACAAAAAAAAAACATTCACAAAATTGTTGAAATAAAGGAAAAAATGACAAAATGAGCAAAAATTGTAGAAACAAAGGGACTAAAAATGATCAAAACGAGAAAAAATTAAGAAAATGCAAAAAAAATTACAAAAAAAAAACATAACAATGAAAAAAAAAACATGGATAAAAGTGGAAAAAAGAAAAAAAAACATTATAAAAAAGAAAAAGTGCATACAGAAAAGAATTATTAAAATAAAAAAAAATTGCCAAGACAACACAAAAAACAAAAAAAAATTATAATGACACAAAATGACAACATAATAATATTTATTAATACCTATTTAATATCAATAGAAAGAAAAAATGATAAAATTGGGAAAATTATAAAAATGAAAACAAAAAAAAAAAAATGCCAAAAACACGAATATTTAAAAACTTAAAACATAAAAGGACTCCCTTCGGGCCCGAGGAAAACCACCCTATGTTCCAGTGAGAGATGTGCTGGGGGTGAGAGACTTGGACTACATGTTCGAAATATATCTTTTCCTAAAAGCTATTGATCTTCGTCTATAATTTCTTCTTATTTTCATATTTCCCTATCTATCTTCTTTTTTCTTTTAAAGTGAACTAGATATAAGCACACAATTGTTATCAAACAAAACGAGTTTGGCTCCTTAAAGCCTAAAGGTATGAGCCGTTTCAAATAAAGAATTTACAAAAAAAAAAAAAACATAAAAGGAGCAAAACAAACAAGACAAAAACCAAAACATTATAAAAAATGTCATCATATCAAAATTGACAAAACCCCAAAAAGTAAAGAACAATAAAAAAAAAGGAATTAAATGATAATTAAGAAAAAAGTAGAAATATGTGGAAATTTGGCAAAAAAAGGAAAAGTTCAGGTATCACAAAAGGGGTAGGCTTATTTGCTGCACGTTATCCGAACAAACGAGAAAATGGTGCCTAAGTTACTGAAATAAGGGAAGCGAAAAAAGTGTCAAATTTTTTAATTTCTTCATATGTAAGCTACACCGGGGTAAGTGGGGACGGGTTTTTGTATAGTTCAACTTTAAAAAATCAGCAGTGGATCAATTTCGATAAAATCACATTCAATGTGATGCAGATCATGTTGTTTACCAATGCTGAAGAAATCAGCTTGATAGACGAAAAGCGAAAAAAGTTATCACTTAAACTGTTATGGACTGCTGGTGTCTTCACTTTCCCCGCCTTATGGGGTAAGTGGGGACGGTAGATTTTCCCTTTGATTTCTCAGAAAATTTTCAACAAAATTGTGTTTTCTTGGTTAATTACGTTACTCTATTGCTCGAACCGTCCAAAATTTTGAAAAAAGTTCTTGGTAGTGATTATTGTGTGTAATTTATGTTGCATATTCCAGAAAGCACAAGTACTTTTCCCAACTTTTCATGATCGGAATGCTAAATAAAGCTAAAATGTATTGAATGAAGGAGAGAAAATAAAAAAAAATGTGTAAATATCAAGTATGTATAAAGCCATCCACACTTACCCCAGGTAGGGTTTGGAGACAACATTTTAGATTAAAAAAAAAACTTTTTTATTCTGAATTTTTAATCATCGTTTCTTTTCCTAACTTGTTGTTTCGAATATAAGCATTGCTGCAATGTAGTTTTTCGTCAAAAGCCAGCTAGTTTAAGAGAAATTTGAGATTGAAAAAGATGCACATCAACTCCACATCGTAGTTAAAAATAGAAAATTAACAAAACGTCACCGTAAACATCCGCTTTTGTCGGAACCATATCTCTTTTACAGTTATTGGATAGATTAAAAGTAAATTTAACATTCTGCTTCAAAAGTTTGAAAAAAATAGTTTACAGTATTGTTTTAATAGCCACCGTCCCCGCTTACCCCGCGTCACCACTTACCCCGGTGTACCTTATCTCATTTTTTTCCATACCCCAAGTAACCATGTAACGTTTTTGAGCAAAATTGAGTATAGAGCAATAAGATGTAGCATTAAAGCACCCAAAACATAGTTATTCACCCACTGCGTGAAGGAATTTGCGCTAAAGGCAAACGAGCGTGTAGCGATGCAAGAAAATTTCTCCACGCTCGAACAACTTCAAGTTGCCCGATTACAGCGGTGTCATATATACAGATTTTTCTGTATTATACAGATTTTTTAACGTCAATACAGATAAGATACAGATACAGATTTTTATACAGATTTTTGAACATTAATACAGATTTATACAGATTTTTTAGAAAATCTGAATCAATTGTCGATGAAATGGTTTCCACGGGCTAACTGAGCTAAATCTTTTTAAACCTTTATCTTTCGAACTGCAGTATACCGCAAATGCTTGCAACAGCACATATAATTTATCCAGACCATTAACTTCTACAAGTAAGCTTTTGTGAAGACTGTAACCATCATTTATTAAAGGTTAGTAGGAGCTTTAATAGTCTCTTTTTCTCAACAGCATAACTATATTGTTTTAACGGCGAATGATAGCCCCCCCAAATAGAGTACACAAATTTTGATAATAAAATCAGTATAAAACCTCTTCTCCTTAAGCATGCTTGTCCAACACCTCGCAAACAGAACAGATCAGAGAACGAATAACACTTTTATCATTTCGGTTTCCGAGTGCACTGCTCAGCCGATCAACGTTCACTTATCTTTTTGCCGAGTGCGCCCGATTGCGGTTTCTCTGACGGTCGGGTGGACGTCGCTCGCTCTAAAGAAAAGAGAAAGAGCTGGCTAGAAAATTGTGCTCTACCGACGCTGCTGTGTCGCTCAGTGTATCAAGCCAGAAAGATTTCAATGCAGGAATGTTTCTACAAAAAAGCCGCTATGCAGTGCGGAACAGTGCATCAGTTGAAGAGGTCCAATGTAGCTTTATGTATGAACTATTTTTGTACGTAGCCGGGCCGGGCACTTCCTGGCAAATTATTTGAAAAACATGGTGAAAACCGGGTAAATAATCTGAAATTCTCCATTCCATAAACCGAGCAATATCCGGCCAGATCTGAGGAAATTAAGGAAATTAAGGAAAAACGACTTACATTTTTTTTTTGTCGCAACACATCAGCAGTGTCAAATTTATGTTTAAAGCATACGAAGGAAAGTTTGGTTTGATATTTGATGAAATAAACTTTCACAAATCCAATTTTTGACAAACAATTTTAAACTGAATTCGATTTTCTTGTTTCATTTTCCAAATAATGTGGATAAAACTGGGCAAAATCCAAGTAGTTTTTTCACAATATCCGGGCACCCGCAAATTGCTGTATACTTAGGTTTATGTCCTTTTAATATCGTACGTGGGAAGCATTATTTTACAAAAGCAGCAATTCGAAAAGTAACATTCACTAAAATTATCCAAAAATCTTTGCCTTTTAAACAAACTGTGAACATTATGCAAGAATCTGGGACAAATTTAAGTAATAAAACTTCAAAACTTTCACAAATAGTCAAATTTAGGATTTATCTTCCTTAACCGCTACGCTTTTCGACCGAAGAAAGCTATCGTAGCTAATCATTTGTCCTGGTGCAGACCATCAATCTAGAGGAACTCGGTCAGGAATGAAAAGATAGGTGTTTTGGGCAAAGTTGTTGATTCGCATATTTTTATATAAAATTTAAAGGCGAGAGATTTAAAAATAGCGCGATAATAACAATAACTTTTTGTAGAGCATTTTTAAAGTATTGTATTTTTTTTTTTAATTCAACCGTATCTCCTTGGGTTAAGATTGTAGAACTTTGATATGTTAAGCAAAGTTGTGTATTTTGTTGAGATGAATAACTTTGTAGAAGAAACTTAAGCTCTAAAATGCTAAACAAGAAAGTTATGATTTATATCTCGCTATTGGTGGACTTCTAAACTTTATATTTCATATCAAAATATGCGCTTTATTATACAGAGCAATGTTGTCGAAAACACCAGCATTCTATCTTAACTACCTTTGGCGTTATTAATTTAGTTCCGTTAGATTTATGTTCTGCATTGTAAATTCTGACGCACTTCCAAACATCGATCCAGACGCAACCGATGAAGACAAACCGAGTTTTCTGTAAAGCTTCTCTTTCGCCCGAGTGCGAACGAATTTATCTGCACCGAGAACGCACTTCATCAGTTTGCTTGCTTCTCTTGCCCACACTCGGGTGGACGCTTGGTCGCTCTGGAGGTAACGGAGCATTTTTCAAAGATTCTCCGTTTGGGGAGAGCACAGCGAAAAAAATACACGCTCTTACTCTGAACGGGCAAATCTGAGGAGCGATGCCAAGCATGTCCTTAAGTTTGATATCTATAAAGTAGGGTGGTATTTAAGATTATCACATAAAGAGAAAAAGATTGAGAATCATATAGAAAATTCTTATTTCAGATTCAATTAGGTTTGCATCCTCAGTTTTTTAACTCAAAACTCTTCAACTGAATAAACTAGGAGAACACTTTAGAATTTTAAAACAAATTCATTTCTTATACGATATGCAGAAATTTTTTTTAAGCCAGCCCACTTATTGAAACCAGTTTCAGTTCATAAATACAGGAAAAAATCAGGCGTGATGTTTCTTAGACGAAACTTTTCATAGTTAGTCCTAAATGTGCTAAGGATTTAAAAATTAGATTTACAATTTTCATCGATAACACATGGCAGAAAATTTCAAGCAATATAAAAGTGATATAAGCTCTTAGTTTAAATATAAATACTAAAAATAGGTTAAAAAATGCATTCAATAAATTTATGCGCTGGCAAAACTACATGACAAAGATATAAAAAAAATTGTTTCAATTTAGTTATCGACTTTCTCGAGGACCGCGAGTAATTTTGACTTTGGAGGAAAAAGTGATAAAAGTTTCCGTTTTGTCATTTTTGTTCCAATTCAACAAAAAATGGAAATTTTGAACTAAATTTAATGAACAAAATAAATCTTTCATATTTCTTGAGGCACCAGTCAAAACATTTTGTAGACTTCGGCAAGGTTGGGAAATAAGTTAAAATGCAAATATCAAATTCTCAAAAACTTTTTTGAATGACGCCAGATTTATTATTTCGATATTATTTAATTTGTTAAAACGTTGTGTTTCTGAAACTAAAATATCTAAGCAAGATTGATTGAATGAAAGACAACAGAAAGGTTTAAAATCTGTTGTACGTATTCATGCAGGTTTATTTTAGGGGTTTAAAAAAATATATATTAAAATTTCTTTTTTAAATCGATTGATTTGAATTTTGGAACCCAAAATCTTCCAAAATCAATTAAGTATTAAAACATAGGAAACATAAATGACTTTCCCTTGTGTAACTTTCAATCATAACTTGAATTCAATTTTCGTACTTAAATATACATTTTTGAATTTTAAGATTTTAGAAATAAGGTTGGGAAAATTTAGAAAACAGAAATGAGATTCTGAATTCAGAATAACATTCATAATTATCGTTGATTATTTAGAATTATAACTCAAAATCATTGAGCTAAATCTTAATCATTTTGCCTTCCGATTTAGACAATTAAAAACATAGTTTAAAAGTTTTCTGTATTAAAATGAAAAGATGCTCAACAAAATGCTATTCAAATGTGACAAACTTTTAAAATTTGTCCTAAGGTTGTAAGGTTGCGGCCAACAAAATTGCATGTTTTCATCTGGTGTGAGTTAATTAACCTTTAATAATAATTTTATATCTAACAAAAAAAAAACTTAGCAATCTAGATCAGAGATGAGCAATTCGCGGCCCTCGAGACCCCAATGTGCGGCCCGCGAAGCCTTTACGAATTGAAATATTTTCGAAATTTTTGCCTGCGGTAGTTCGTTAGATATCATAAAACACCAGCCAATAAACCAGAAATAGTTGATACGGCAATGACTCGTTTAAATATGTAATTTACGTGTTTCTGTTTGCATTTATCCCTCAATCATTCATATTGGTAACTTTTTTCCGGAAATGTAACATTCATGTGTTTTTCAAAGGTATAAGTGCAATATCATTGTCAGAAATGAAATATTGGAGTTTATTTTTATTTAACATAAAATTTTCCTAATTTTTCTTGAGCGTTTTAAAATTTAAAATCGATAACTAAATGAAAGTCGGCAAACGCAAATTAAAAAAGAATCGGAAGAATATTTATGAGCACATAATGACGATTTTCATATTTTTGTCAAAGATAAAGTTGTATGATAAATTAACTCAGCAGAAAATTTTTTTGAAAACATTATTATTTTATCAAATTGGAAAAATGCTAATTTCGTTAGCAATTGAATTAAAACTCAGCATGAAAAGTGCCGGAAAAAAAATTTACATTCATGATAAAACCCTGTATTGTAATTTTGTATTTGATTCAAAAAATCTGTGGAAATGTTTTCTGATGTTATACCAAACGTTGACAAATTCAGTCCTTTCACTTGGTAAATAACAATTCATATTCAAAACGTTAAGATGTTTTCTTCAACATGCCTTCGAAATCTTTTCCCAGTGGCACTAAAGTTTAATTGATAAAATCTATTAAAAAATGCTTAAAAACAATAAAGAATGCAGACTCTCCTAAAATTTGCTTGGGAATCTGTGAAATTTTTGTTATTCCCAGGATTTCAGCGAATTTGATTGACACGTTATATTAAAAATGTTTTTCGCGAATTGCAGGAAAAAAAAATCAGGGCTTCGTAGGGCCAATTTGAACTGTGGATTTTTTTTTGGAAATACGTACTGAAAAACCGAAATTTAGATCATTGAATTTGAACCACAAAAAAATTTCTCTAGTTTTTTAGTTACAGTAGTGTTCCGATTTTGTCAGCTCCCGATTTTGTCTACCCCCGATTTTGTCTATCCCCGATTTTGTCAGCTTTTTATCCCGATTTTGTCAGCCTTTAAATTTAGTTGAAATTTTCTGCTTTTCAACTGAAATTCCCAGTCATTTAACACTGTATGTTTTTTGGCGGTTGACCACTTGGTATTTTAAGGGTTGGTATTTTAAGGGTTGGGGTGATTAAAGGTTCATAAGAGTTTTCATTGATGACGAATGGAAGGAGGTTGAAACTTGACCACATTTTGATCACATGGTTTATGGATAGCCCTTGGGATTATCCATAAACCACGTAGACCTTTAGGGTGGAGAGGGGGGGGGGGGGGGGGGTTGGCCAAAGTGTACACTCCATACAAATTTTCGAAAATTTATATGGACAAAAGTATACGAGGGAGGAAGGGGGGAGGTCTGAAATGACCGAAAATGAGTCTACCTCAAGGCCGTGCTAAAGGGGGGGGGGGGGGTTAGGGGTTTAACCCCCTCTCCCATGAAGATTTTTACCATGTAAAATTTTCACCGCAGTAACGGAAAATTACTTGATCTTAAATGTATTTGAAAATAAGTGTTAACAAGCAAGCCAGAAATTTTTCTCGCCTCCGGCAGAATTTAGTCTTAAATCACCCTTGGCTTGAAACATTTCGATCTATGACGCTTTTCGACGTTTCGAATTGAATTAAATTCGATTCTAAATTGCAATTCAACGAATCTCTTGTACAGGAACTCAAAACTTGACAAAAACCTTACCTCTTCAGAATGGGTTTTCATGAGGAATTGTAACTAAATAAGAACAGCGTTTGAGACTTACCATTTTTTTATTTAAAAAAAACCTTTATTTCATTACAAACGATATGCTGATATGAAATATTCTTCAAGAAAGCAATTTCAGGCTAAATTTTATTTCATGTTTTTTGTTCCTCTAAATGCTCAATATAACAAATAATTTACACAAGGGCACAAAATTTATATTTTTCTGAAGTGCAACGAATTCAAAAAGTAATTTCGACTTATTCGGGTACCCTTAATCTAAATATGCAATATTTCTATCAGCTTATGTTATGAAATGACTTTTGAAAATAGGTAAAAAAGTATTTGAGAAATTTCTGCACGTTATTTTACAAAAACTCAAATTAAAAACATTCCATTTAAAAAATAAGTTTTTAATGTATCATCAACTTTCCTCAAGACTTCAAGTAATTTTGAGTTCTGCGAAAACAGTTATAGAAGTTTTATGTTTTTTTTAACTTTTTCTCGTTTAACAATATTTTAAGAACTTTCAAACAAAATTCAATGTTAGATACTTTTAAGCATACATGTAATCTTTTTGCAGGTAGGTTAAAATTATACATTTTTCAAATTGCAATAACTTATTTGCGAGCAGTTTGGCGCACTTCATTTTTCGAGAAGTGACAGTTGTAATTATGATCTAAATGCATGTAGAAAATGTCGGTGGGTTCTCGTGGGTTCCTTGCCAAATGATTTAATAAAGTTGGTGAATTTTCAATACAAATTCACATATTTTAAGACCTTTTTCAAAGGATACATCCGCATTTCTCGAAGAAAAGTCGAATTTGCGTCGTTTAATTATTGCTTTAGTCAATTGCGACGCGTCGTTGGTTAAGAAACCAAAGAATCAAAAGATCCTCCAAATTTTTATACGCACCTGTGGAAACGTATTTGAAAGTCTTACCAAGACGACACGAGGTGTTGGATGCCGCACGAAATATGGAGTCAGCATTCTTTTGAATTTTTTTGACGGTTGTTTGATGGATGTTGTACTTCTTCGCGATGGCTGCTTTCATCACAGCCTTGTCCTCAAGATTCCGAAGGATTTTGACTTTTTCCTTAAGGCTGAGCGAGTTTCGTTTTTTTTCTCTCAATAGCCATTATTTTTGGAGACATATGTAAATTTAAAAAAAAAAGCCATCTGTTTTGAAAACCATACAATTTGAAGCACTTAGGATAGTACAAACCTTGCTCTACACAGTGCTTAGCTTTTAATGGTGACGCTTTTTAAAGTTTGTTATAACGAAGGTTCTTGATGATGTTTGTAAACAATCACTTAGGGTTGAGTTCTTGAACAGGTCCTCCATTTTGCTATTTGCAAGACCTTTCATTTGACGCCCCAAGAATTCAAATCGGTCAAGCGGTCATCGAGAAACGTGTGTGACACACACACATACACACATACACACATACACATATACATACACACACATACAGACATTTTCCGATCTCGACGAATTAGGTCGAATAGTATATGACACTTGGCCCTCCGGGTCTCGGATCGAAAGTTAGTTTATCAAGCGACATGTATACCCTTCCTTGTAAGAAGGGTGAAAAATAAAGAAAAGGGGTCAATGTCACCCCTTATCACGGTATTGACATAAAATATCAAAATAACAAGTAAACCGACAATTATCAAATCAAAATTGAAATTATTTTCAAGAAAAATTTTTTCCCGATTTTGTCAGGTACCCTGTTTTGTCAGCCCTAAATTCAAGATGGGGCTGACAAAATCGGAACAATACTGTATTGCTATGATATAAATACATAGCTCCAGAAGACTTTTAAAGAAAGTAATGAGTAGATACCGCCAGTTAAGATAAAAATGATTATTATATGGAAAGGCGTTAAACGTGTTTGTGCATCGTACGTTTTTAAGGAAAAATATGATGCAAATGATGTCTATGTTTGGAAGAACGAATGTTTGCGAAGAAGTTAAAGTTAATTGAAAAAATATTTTTTCTAAGATTTAAAATAAATGATTTGAAATAAAAAAAAATCGCTTAAAATTTGTAATTATTACGATTTAACTTTTTATTATCTAGCAAATCTTTTTGTTATTATCTATAGAGTTCGATAAATGATTGATGAGTTTTATTTCTTATTAGCGCGGCCCACCGAGAATATTTTGAAATAAAACTGGCCCGTTGGTTCAATAGGTTTCTCGCCCCTGCTCTAGATAAAGTTCAATTAATGAAATAAATTGTCAATTTGTGAATAATGAATACGTTAAAACCATCAAAACTGATTTCCAAATAGCATATTAAGCGATAAGCTTACATAGAAAACAATAATATAAGTTTTTTGTCGTTAAAGTTTAAATACAGATAAATACAGATTTTTAATGAGGCCGATACAGATTTTTTGAAAAACCATCTGACAACCCTGCCCGATTAGAAAAACCGCTGAGCATAAACGTCGACAAGTAAAAAGGAGGGAAAAAGCTGGTGCGCTTCATCCACGCGGCGTAGTTTTTCGGAAGTGGCAGCCGTTTTTTGAAGTGGCAGAAAAAAACCCTCTAGGAGGCAGGATCGAATTCCTGATTTTCATCACCTTGCTCATCACGACCGGCGGAAGCATCGACACGTGTGAAGAAGGGAAAAACCCTCACACAGAGGTAGGTCGCAAAGCGAAACGAAAATGTGGGCCTCATTTCACATTGCTCGTATGTTACAGGGCCGTTCCGTTCCGTCTCGGGCCAATTATTGGCATCTCCAACTGATCGCGGTGGAATATTGTCGGACCAAAACAACCCCTCCTAGAGGTAAGCCCCAAAGCACCCCCTTAAGAGCACACGTCAATCTTGAACCTTTCTGCAGAGTTTTTTTTTTACTCGGAAGCAAAAGTTCAGTTCCGCACCGGAAACAGACTGCGGCAGGTTTTTACAAAGAGCCGGAAGCCCTTTTTCATTCGGAAGCAAGTTTTTACAAAGAGCCGGAAGCTCTTTTATTCGGAGGCAAATTTTCATCAAGAACCGGAAGTTTTTATTCCGAAGCAAGACTTCAATTCCGCACCGGGAGAAAGCTTTCATCACGCTCCAGAAGCAGACTGCGGAAGTTCTTTTTGTTCCGCACGGAAGCACGCTGCGGAAGTTTCTTGTGCCGCTCCAGAAGCAGACTGCGGGAGTGCTTTTTGTTCCGCACGGAAGCACGCTGCGGAAGTTTTTTTTGTGCCGCTCCAGAAGCAGACTGCGGAAGTTATTTTTGTTCCGCACGGAAGCACGCTGCGGAAGTTTTTTGTTCCACACTGTGAGCAGACTGCGGGAGTTCTTTTGCTCCGCACGGAAGCAGGCTGCGGAAGTTTTTTGTTCCGCACCGGAGGCAGACAAGTGCGAACATAGGAAGCGCTAGTACCGCAATTGGAGCTGAAGCTGCTGAGTGGCAGAGGAGGCCAAGGTGCGCTGGAAGAGGCGCAGATCTACCGTGGAAGCTTGATCTTGCCTAAGAGACTCCAGGAATTTGGCAAAACGATTGGAGCAGCGATTCCGTGATGAACATATCACTGTGCGAGCGAGTCATGCATGCAGTAAACATGTAAGTCGATATTATTGCTACTTTAAAGAGGTGCGAGGCGAAATGCCACTATTGCACAAGCTCACACTCATGTTATGATTGCTCTTCTTTTGGCCACAGATAGCGCCATCTTTAGTACAAGAGTCTTACACTCGTACAACCATTTTAACTTTATCCCAGCTTTCACAACTTCCTTAAAATTATCTTATAAAATCAATTTTAAAGCGAATTATATGCTCTAGCA
Source organism: Uranotaenia lowii (assembly GCF_029784155.1). Classification (NCBI taxonomy): domain Eukaryota; kingdom Metazoa; phylum Arthropoda; class Insecta; order Diptera; family Culicidae; genus Uranotaenia; species Uranotaenia lowii. The sequence continues at coordinate 4,428 of NW_026598209.1, read as the reverse complement.
AAACTACCTTAAAGCTAAAATTTATCTTAGTTGGCCCACGTTTATAAACACCTATAAAGCTAATTTATGGGCCCTATTACATAAGACGAGTCGAGTAGCTCGACTCGACTCCAGTCACTTTCGAGTCGAGCGAAGTGTCGTATTAAGGTAGTCGAGTGAAAAAGCCGAGTCATGAACTTTCAAGCAGTCGACTCAGTCAAGCTACTCGACTGAAATTTGACTCGACTCGACTACTGAAATACCAAAATGGCTCACTCGAGTAAAATGACTCGTGACTTGTCTTATGTAATAGGGCCCTATAACTCTATGGAAAAAAATTGATTAATGGGAGCTAACTAGCGCTCAGAGCTGGCTTGAAACTACAAAATCAAAACATTTGGATTCATGGTATAGTTCTCCGATGGTTATTCTCAAGCAAATGTAGATCCTTGAAGAAGGCATCGACATATTTTGATGAACTGAAAAAAAGTTAATTTTTTCACATCTGATGTCTCTAATCTCATGCCGCTTGAGATTTTTAGCGAAGTGGAATATGTAGAATACAAAATAAGCAAACAATTTCAATGGATTAAAAAAAAGTTAAATAAGTAAAACAGTTGGATGATTAAATCTTCGGGGCAGGTAAACTTGATTTTTAATTATCGCAACAAACTTATTTCGATGAGACGATTGAATTTGGATGACACTTACCGAGGTATCGAGATTAGATGATTCCTAGATTTCAAGCAGGGGTTCAAGATGCCATTGAAACCAAAAATGTGGAAAAATGGAGGTATTGTTAAAATGGTTTCGGTATAACCTTCTGCAAAAGGAAAAATAATACAAAATTAGAACAATCGATAAGCGCTTAGATTGGGAAAAATAATCACCAAACTCCGGGCGGCAGTATTTGTTCATTTCGGGATGTGATCCTTGTGCCAAATTAGCGACCAGATTGTTATGACTCAGTTTGACTCCTTTTGGCATTCCAGTGGTACCGGATGAGTAGGGCAAGATGGCAGTCTCATCCGGATCCACCGTGGGTAGTTCAACTTTGTGGTCCTCCAGTAGCAACTGCTCGAAACCGAACACGTTCTCGGTGACGTTGTGCTTCCCGCCAATGTTGATTGTGCCTCGATACTTCGGTGCTTTGCTCTTGTAGATATGGGCTACAGGTAGCAAGACTGGTATCGTTATCACTAGACGAACACCGGCATTTTCGAACTGTCGGCATATTTCCTCTAACAAAAGTGAAAGAAAAAAGTTTGCATGGTAATCTTGAAACACCAGAGTTTAGCATCAAAATTTGGGTCTGGAAATCTGAAGCTTAAAACACTTCCTATGTTTCTTATAAATTTTATCACTATCGAGAAAATAACACTGTCTTAGCGTTTCCTTTGAATGTTCAAGTCGAAATACCTCAACAGATTCGAGAATTTTATGTTTCGGAATCAATATTCAGAATTAAAAAAAAAAACCAACCTGGAGTATACAGTGGATTAGCGAAGGTAACGGTCAAACCCGCCAACAGACTGCCATGAAGAGCGGGAACATACTCCGGAATGTTGGGCAGGAGAATTCCGACGACTTCCTTCGGGCGCATGGCGCAACCTTTTTGAGCGAGCAGACCATGTGCCATCCGGCGAGACATCTCGTAGATCATGCCATAGTTATAGCTCCGTTTGCTCGAGCCACAAGTCTGTGAACGACGAGATTAGAAGTAAACACTTAGCGAATGACTAACGACTGCAGCAGAGCATCGAGAACGAAATCTTGTACTTCTACGTCATTGATGTAAACGAGATGTGATTCTTATTTTACAGACCAAAGTCTAAACACTAAAAGTATCTCGCTGCATCGATCGGATGTAATCAAGTTGATCTGGTAATATGTATGGGTAGGTGATATGTGGAGGTATTTCCAATCTTGGCGCGCATCTGAGCAAAGTGCAACATACAACAGTCGCGCAAACAAGGAATGCTTGAATCAAAACATCATGGTTCTTATCAACTAATTCATGGTCGCTGCTCCGTCATGCTGGCTAGTAGCAAAAACTCAAATTTAGAATGGCATAATGCTATGCTCCAATTATTGTCGGTTATCAAAATTTGAAGAAAGGTAGGTTTCTTCCCCTGTGATTGTCATGAAACAAATCGGGCGCCACACAACGGAAGATCCTATCGACTTTGAAAGTGATCAATCACGCTCACCCACTTACCAGTGCCGGTTTATCAGCTGCCTGTTGGACGCCTCCAAAAATAAACTCGGTAAGGCACATTTTCGGGATGTTAACTGGACCGTAGGGTGACTCCAGGACGTTTCTCTCGACGCTTTTACTAGCGGAAGGAGACGCAGCATCACTTAAGTTTCGAAATCGCTGATTTAGTAAGGGCGAAACATAACGGCTTCTGCTGGAACGTGCCACAGACGAAAACAACAGTCTCATCATTTCGAATTTGGAACTTTAGGAATCTCAGGGGTGAGCAATAGAACACCGTTTTATTAGTTTGTAATGAATAAGCGCACAATCGAACTGCTTCGAGTCTAACCGACGACTGATTGTAACGCCTAGATTGATCAGTGCGAACTAAACAAAATCATACCGATAGACGATGCTCGATTTGTAAACACATTTATATGGTGTAATCGGAAGTAGAAATAGTAGCAACGAGTTTTTATAACGAAAAGAAAAAAAAGATTCCCTGATTAGAGGTGCACGCTTTGCACATCATCTCAGCTGTTAGTCAGATCTTGATATTGAAATTCTATAGTGAAGTGAAATTTGTTATCACTTGTTATCACGATTCTAAGCGACTCAGTGAAAGTGATATTCGAATTTCCGACGCATACGAGCTTTGTTGAATGGACCATTGGCCTAACCCTGCCCTAGCAACTGGGAAGTATTTGAGTCGCTGATATTTTTTATAACTCCTCCGATGTTTTTATGGGAAAAATTCCATCATCGGGTTTTGAAAACGGACTTGGTAGATAGGCTAAAAACTCGAGCTCTCGTGTTACCGTCAACTGGGGCAACATGCAACAATTTTCAACTTCAATGGCTTCTAAAAAATTTATGTTCACAGTTAATCCTACCCCTTATGCATAAAAAGTTTTAAGGATGATGAGACATCAAATTGACATAGTTAGAAAAATTATTGGTTTCTTTAGTATATTTTTAATTTTCTAAAAACATGCGATTTTCAGTCTCCTTAGAAAAAGGGTTAACTTGCAAAAAACTTTGCTTTTAATGAATTTTTTTTAATATATTTGCGATGCCTTAACCCTTCGTTTCATAAAGTAACAAATTTGCAACAATTAATTAAAACTGTTCAAATTTCGCATTTAGCATGAAAGTCTAATTTTTTTTCGATAGAATTACCATTTCTAACTTCAAGATCACGTTCAATTAGAAAAAAATGACTTTCAGTGAATATAGGTACAAAAAAGACCAACTTGAATCTGAAAAATATGGAATTTGGAAAAAGCCTTATTTTTCAAATTTTTGGCCTGGTCTAATTCACATTGAGAAATTTTGTTCGACTCAAAAAAAATATTTTCGTATTCACACTAAAGTAATTCACATAATAAACACAAATTGAGGATTTTTTTTTGTTTTTTCTCTGATATAATGGTTTTTCAATAATTGTTGCAAATTTGCAACATCATGCAACGGTAGCACCCTAGCTAAGTATATGGGTTCCATAGTGTGTTTCCAAAACTTGCATCGTTTAAACAGTGTGTTTGTTTCCTGGTGAAAGTGTTCTCGTTACAAATGATTTTTTATAATGTTAAGGTCGTATTAAGAGGAGCATAAAGGGGGGAGGGGGGGTTGCCCCCCCCCCCTCTTCAGCTCACGAGGGCTAATGAGGTAAAGAAATTAAATGTTAGCATTAAATCGTTATCAAAATCCGCAAACTTTGTTAAAAGTTCAAAATTTATCAAATCGAAAACTAGGACGGGCCCGAAATATAAACTAACTCAAGATTTTGCGTAGGTATGTAATACACATTTTATTGATTTTTTTCCACGCCCGTTGGTATAACAAATACATATTTTTAATATAAAAAAAAGTCAGATGTTCATAATTTAGTAAAGAAGCATACACAAATTTTCAAGAGTTCCAGAATATTGAACGGGAAAACATGCATTGGGGATTACAGTTTAAAACGCTTTATATAAAGTGACATATGAGGCCCTAAGCCCAAAGGGTCTAAGTGCCTCAAAACTGTTTTCGAGAAAACGCGCTACAAAATTTGCTTTTTGCTCGTTTTACAGATATTTTGCATAAAGTTGTAGTTTTCGTACAATCGCAATAGTATGAGAATTTTTTTTATAAATCTGAAAATATAATCAAATATAGTTTAAAGTTTGAAAAAAATTGACATTATAAACTCAAAATTTACCATTCAGTTTTTATAAGACACTCATAAAAATATGTTGAATTTTTTA
>NW_026598208.1:0-50000 GCF_029784155.1 Uranotaenia lowii | reverse complement strand
AATGGGCGTAGTCTAGGAGCTGGGCTGAACATTAGGAAAACTTAACCAATCTCAGGACACCATCACCCCCGCCGCTGTACACGGTGCTGACGTCCGACCCCAGGCAGATCGCATTCACACAACCCCCACCGGTGTTGACTTCCCCTGCCAATAGTGGTTCCTTGCTGTCAAGATTTGTCCACTGCTTCACGAACCCGTCATATCCGGCTGTGTACAGGTACTGATTGGCACCCAACAAACAGTTGATGATCATCGAGTGGACGTTCTAGATTAAATGGAGAATGAAACTTTAAAAAAATGTTTCTTAACTATCCAGATAAAAAATTCTACCTCTTTGGTCCATAGTACTGAAAACGAATTCTTTTTGTTGTTGTCGATTAGTGTTAATCCTAATCCGTCACGGGTAGCGATGGCCACATTGCTGTTGACAGAATTTTCACAGGGTCCACACAGCGCTACCGGGCATTTGCCAGGTATGCAGGCTTTGGTCATATATCGACCTACGTTGGAGCTTTCGAGCACTTCTGTTATAGTTAGATCATTGTCCCGAATCGAATAGATGAAGTTGTTCTGAATAGCCATTGAGCGCACCTCCTCGACCAGATTAAACTTGAACTTGATACGCTGATCCACCCACATGGTAATGATGCCTTTGTCATCCCCACTATACAGGTTGTCCTTGTTGTCGACAAACAGCGACTCGATTTCGTCGCTACATTTCAACAGCTCCTTAACTTCGTCCGATTGGATTGGATTGATCAAGCACCGAATCGTCCCATCGCAACTGCTGGTGTAGATTTGTCCCTTGGAGTCGACCACCATAGCGTAGATCCAAGCCTCGTGAACGGCGATTTCTTTCTTCAAGGTCAGATCTTGAGTCCATACCTACACACAAAGGAAAAACCATGGATATGTTACCGGTTGAGGTAAGTTGAAAACGTGATCTGGTTGTGAAAACAGCCTAATTGGATTATTTTCTCTGCAGATATTAGAAGAGATCTTCAAGAACCTGCGTTACCGAGACCTGAAACAGGCTTCGGCCGTGTGCCGCTTTTGGTACGAAATCTACAAGCGGCCAACATTTTTATCCAAAATTGTGGTCAATTTCAAGAACAATCTTAATTCGGAAACCATTGAACTGTTTCTTCAGAGCGAATGCATGTATCAAAATTTTCGATTCAAATCGATTCCCTTCTACGACGTTACTAAATCGGACGGAATTCGCCGAGATGATATCTACGTAGATAAAGCAATCATAGAGGGTGCTCGGAGCTTGCTGGCGAAATTTTGCAACTGCATTCAGATGATATCGTTCTGCAAATGCCATCTTGAGCGTCAGACATTTTTCGAACTGCTTCACTCGATTTCTGAACTTAAGGTGCTCGACATTGAAGGATGCATTTTTGCGGGGGAAGATACAGATTGCACGTTGAAGCTGCCCAAGTTGGAGAAGTTTAACTTCAAATACCCGGAGGATAGGATCCAGAGGATAGAATCGGGTCACTTTTATCATAATTTGGCTAACAGCAACTGTAACTTGACAAAGCTTAAAGTTCAGCTGTTTATCGATGAATTGTTTGATGACACAGATAGTGATCTTTGGGAGCAGCTAGAAGCGATAGCCAAGATGGTGCATCAAAATCAAAAAACCCTAAAATCATTCAAAATAGACAGTTTTAACGAACATGCCCTGGAAACACTTTTGTATAGAAATAACGAACTGCAGTTGGAGAAATTAGTTCTAGGCGAGTTCGAAATACATAAAGACGATAAAATATTTTTCAATTTCTTAGCACAGCAGAAAAAGATCAAGAAGCTTGACCTAACGATTGAATCCTCATTGGATCCCTGCAACGATCTATATTTGAAAGCAATCTGTGAAAATCTGGAACACTTAGAGCAATTTTTTTATGACATTTCGAACAATTCCGACATTGGTTTGGAGCATCTGCAGAAATTAGGCAAACTGAAAAAGCTCGTTTTAACTAAAAAGCGCAACTTGACAGCTCTCACTGAGCACTGCTTTGATCACATCTACATGCCAAATATGAAGTCCCTTGGGATCGACTACATTGGCCTGCCGTTGCCTGCCGTGCAACAAATCCCACTTAGCTTTCCCAACCTAAAAGTGTTAAACTTAAGCGAATGTGAGGCCGTCACCGATTATACGATGCCCTATTTGATCCAGTTGCTTCCATCGCTGGAAAGTTTAGATCTCAGCAAATGCGAAAACCTAACCGAGAGAGCTTTTTTCGGGTCAGCTCGAATAAATCAATTAAGGAAACTGAAAGATCTAGTTCTGGACAGGTGTGATGGTCTCACCGATTACTCGTTGGAAACTTTCGACAATCCAGCATTGCGCAGTATCAGTGTCGCGATGTGTCACCGGATTACCAACGTCGGGTGGGAGCTTCTCTGTCGACGATGTCCAAACCTGATCCGGCTTAACGTGTCCCACTGCTGCTACTTCGACGATGAATCGGCGCGGATAGTGGTCACTGGTTTGCGAGATCTGGAGATTCTGGATAATTTTCAAGGTAGCTCCCTGGATGAAGACGCTTTCATCCAAGCAATTCGAAGCTCGCATATCGCTTAAGGAACGAACACATAAGTTCAAATAGAGCTGTACAAAAGTTTCGTGAAACTGTTTTGCTGTTCAGAAAGCATTCAGCAAGGTCCATGGAACTTCTTAATCTAGTTCAGCCTGCAAATAACACTTGATTCAATGCAAATGATGCTTGATTAAATGCATAAATGAGTTAAATGCCTTAATAAAACTGCTTGTAAATAAAAAAAATAAATAAATGCATAAATTTCTTCGACTTTTTTGTACTGTTCCAAAAAGTGTTTTTTGAAGCTGGTTAGAAGTTGTTTAGCAATTTATGCGAACTTTTTGTCAACTTTAAAGTTCGTTGATAGAGGAATGTTATCTGAACTTTTGGTTGCTTGGCAGTATAGTTGAAAATTTTCAGTACTTGAAGGCAAGTTGGGCTTGTTTTCACTTTTTAAAATTGTTTCATTAAACATAAGATTTATACTTGAGCAAATGTCGATGAATAAAGTCGAATAAGTATATGATTTGTCGATAAAATGAACCGGGTCAAATAGAATCGCTCGAAGCTGAGGGGTGCCAAAACGATGAAAAAATCGAAATAAACTTGCTTCTAACAGAGATTAGTTCATTATCAAGAGTGCGAAAAAAGAACATTTTGATTGTTGAAAAAGTTTCCTTTTCATGTAGGTATTTCCTTGTAATCTAGTGAAACGATTAACCTCGGCACATTGAAACTGTGTTATAGTAAAAGGCCTTCAATAAACTAATAAATAAATAAGTAAAAAAAAAATATAATAAAAATGTATTATTTATGATTTTGTATCGCTATCGATGGGCTAACGTTCAATCAATAAATAACAATTACATTTTACGAAAAGCAAAATGCTTATTAATCGAAACCGACATTGTTTATTCTCTCGAAGTCACTAGAAGATTCGAGAGTGATCAGTTCTTTTGTCTATATCTACGTTGTATCTCCGTTTATCGGGTTTCTTCTCAAAATATTTATGAATCTATTTTTAGCGATATTTCGATGGTGCCAAAATATATGCCACACCAATTCATTGGCAATGAAGAGTAGAAATACCATTTTATGTAGTTGTTGCTTTCGTTTTCTATTAATTCCATCGACAGTCATCGAAGCTTCTTGTAACATCCAGAAGAAGAACGTTCATGTTCTATTTTATCCCTAAAAAGGAATTCCCGAACAAAGCTGAAAGAACGGTCATGGTGCATACCTTAACTTTGCCATCGCCGCCAGCCGTGAAGATGTGTTCCTGCGAGAAAACGATTGCAGTAATATCGCTCAGGTGTTTGTCGGACTCGGCCACCGATTTTGCCACCGCACCGGGCATTGTTTCCTGTGTTTGTATAAAATGTTATCTCTGGTCGCCGATTTTGTTGCTATTCAACCGCAGCTGATTTCTGATTGCTCTCTAGTGACCTGTGAATCTGCGTATTTTCACGATCACGCGTCAGTAATGGGACGAAGCTGGCTATTTTTCAACTGTGTACGATAACAACTTTGGAAACCATCAAACAGCAGCGGCCGCACACCAGCAGTCGGTAACGGCAGTGTTGGCAGTGGCTACATGAATCTGAGCGCCTCCCGCTGTTTGCGATGTTTTCTATCCCTTCTACACGGTAATCAAAGTTACTCTAATCTGTATAAAAATCCATACAGATTCGAGAAAAGTGTCTCCACTTAGTTTTATGTTTGGGCGCTTTACACAGAGCGTGAGCAAAAAGCTTTTACACATTCGAAAGCTTTCAGCCAGTTAGTCAATTCTGTATATTTTGACATGGGGATGCCCATGAATTTTTTCAGATTTCTGCAAAAAATAAAAGAACAAATTTGTTTAGAAAAAATAACATGTTTGCGATGCAACTTTCACTTCTTTATTGTTTATAATGACATTGAATATAAATACACAATATTTTTTTTCCTCCAGAGCTATTCGAGCGACACTTTTTCACATTTCATGGCATATAATAAAAATGGATGCTATCGGGATTCACAGAAGTCAAACAATTATAACAACATTATTCTTGCGGTGTATTTGCTTTGATGTGGACCGGTAATTTTCATATTCCAAATGGTTATACCTGGTCGATTATTTTGATTGGGGGATATCTTCCGGGTGTGTCTCAATTAGGGAAGGACCAGTTTACCTGTTGAATGGATGAAATTGTTATGAGTATATGACCTCTATTATATTAAAATCAAAGGAATGCTATTTAGTATAGTTTCAAGAAAAAAAAACACTCACCTTTGGAGACATTCCGAATGAAACCGAATAGTATTAGGCTTTCTTCAACTGGTCCTTAGCAAAATAATTATAATCCTGCGATAAGCTAACAGAGAAAAATGGTTAGTAATCGTATTTCACCAACAAAAACACTTCTGAAAACAAACCTTTTCTTCTATGCCGGTGGTTTTCTTCATGAAGTTGAATTGATACCATCTCCACTGGGATTCTTATTTTAAAAAGGCTGTTAAGGTTCTCCGCTGATACTCGATTCTACCGAAAAACAGTTGGACCATTTCCAGCTGCTTTTAGAGGACTGCAAAATGAGGTCACTCTGCATTCGCTCATGTATTGTTTTTGTCGCATCCTGCAATTACACAAAAACAAAATATATAGCCACAAAAAATAATCTGGTTGGCTCGCAAGTTCACAAAATTTCAATTCGAGTACCCTACAATAACTTACCTGTTTTGTTTTATTTCCGATGAACAAACGAACCAGAAGCTGGAAAATTAAACAATCGGTAAAAAATCACGCATTCCTCAATTGGTATCTTTTATTCGTGATTTTGAACTTTAATTTGCCAATTGACTTGTTTTTCCCCGCGGTTGTCTTCCAGGCCGCAATCAAAATGGCTTCCAAGTTTGCTTTTTTGCTTTAGCATCCCTTTAAAAAAAAGCTCCAACAACAACTAAGTTTTATACAGAGCTGAATAATCCAGTTTTAGTAAAAATATGTATAATGGCAACCCAAAACTACTCAAAATTGAATTGGGGATACACAAATTTTGAGCAACAATCGATTAGTTATCTTGAAGGTGTAATCGCAACACATTTTGTGAATAACTCATTTTTTCCGTGTAGATTGACTTTTGAAAATGATGTATTGCTGTAGAGTTACACGCAGAGAAATATCTTGTAAAAACAATCAAATTTGGATCAAAAATAATAAAAATTTTGGTTGGGAAAAAGCACAAATATAATTCAGATTATATCTACAAAATAAAATGATCGAAAATGAACTTATCATCCTTGTTGAAACAATATAGGCCCTTTTTGAAAATGATCCATAATTTTTAGCAAAATAGCAAAAATTTTGGGTAAAACGTACAAAAGATTTTTGGACTGAAAAAAAAAAATATTTTCATATCTTTATAATTATTTCGGTTTGATTTATGTTAATTATTATATTAATTTTAAAATAAGGGATGTTTTTTTCAAATGGATTAAATTTTATTACACGCAGAAAAATATATTTTAGAAACAATAAGATTTCGAACGAAAATAATAAAATTTTTTTAAATAATAAATAAAGCACAAATATATTTTTGGTAGCACTGACAAAAAGTATCGATTCGCTTTAAACTTATCGTTTAATTGAAAATATAATACACCCTTTTTAAAAGTGATCCATGATTTATTTCAAAATAATAAAATTTTGGCGTAAATATCACAACAAAAATCCGCTTTAAAAAAAAGTTAAAGTGTGATATTTGAAATCAATCTTTTTTTTTAATTTAAATTGAAACAAGGGAATTGTTTGTTTAGATTGATTGCATTTCGGATTCCAATTATTTTAAAGATATATCGCATTTAAAAAAGATTTTTATTTAAATTTTTCACAATTAGTAAATGTTGCACAATCGGTAGAGCCGGTTGCTTCAGGGAACTAGTACTTACGGCCTAATTCTGAGTCAGACCAAGCACATTACGGGCCGACGTAGGAGCCCTCACAACAGTCAGCAGCCATATGACGGTAGCTGCGTAATTATGAACGCCAATCCTCCGGCTGTCATGGGGAAGGCCGTGGTCGGTCTGCTCTTCGTGGTTCCCCGACGACCAATACCTACGCGAAGAACGCCAACCGGGAGCAACAGTAGGTGTAGGCACACGCATCATCTGGAATATAAATGAAAAGTATATAAAAAAAAAATGAATTCTCGGAGAAATGAGCCAGTTCTGAGCAGTTTGCGAGCAAGATAAAACTTTGAAACCTACCTTTGAAGCTGCTAGCCTGGAACCCTGATGAGCTTGCTGTGTTCCGTAACCTTGGCTGGGCTTTCCTGACGGTTCTTCCCGCTGTTGTGTTGTGGTTCGGATGCAAACACTTTTAATTTTTTTTCTTTTTTCGATTTATCGTTTTTCAGTTACACGTTTATCGCATAAACCCAATATTGGCTTCAAAATAAACCATATTTAAATTTGATGCAATAAATAATGAGCGTGTAAAAATAACAAAATTTTTCGTTTATCTATATTCCAAATTATTGTGAAAGCAATCCATAAATCTGCTTTTAAAATACAAAATAAAATAACAAAACGTTTTGTTGAAACCACTCCCCATTCTTTTTCTGCGTGTACACAAATTAAAACGGCATTTCGATTTTTTATTAATGATTTCACAATATACACCATATACACTGTGTGTACCGTCGAGCGATAAACCGGACCCTACGTTGTGTTAATTTTAAGCTTTCCGGATCAACTCAATTCGAAACTAACGTTTTGCGCAACGGATTTTAAATTTATTTGACCGTGACAACAAATTATGTTCTAGACTTTACATGCTCAATTTATTCTCAAAGACTTCTCGGTACAGACTGACTAAGCGGAAACTGCTAGACAATCTCGTTCCTACCCGCCGATCCTCATTGACAGACAGTGCGCACTTGTGTTGGTGCAAGTGATATTCGCAACTGTCAGTTGATGGGGTTCGGCTACCTAGTTCTACCATGAAATTACACCGCAGGAGCAGTTTTTTAGCAGTGGGCGCAACACTGTGTTTTTTCTTTATGCTTTCCGCTCTCCTGTAGAGCAGATCTTCCTTCAAAAGCGGAATCTGCATCACGATCGTCTGGTATCGCATTGGTCCCCCGAATGTTGATGTGCATTAGTTTAAAATTTACGAACTGCGGAAGGGCGGGACCAGGAATGCAAAGGTCGATTACTGTTGGGTCGCGACTTCTGAAAACAGAGGGGAAAATATAAAAATCAATGTTTGTGAAACAACCCCATTCAGTCTGCCTGTCTCTATGGGAAATTTTCTTCGCCCCAGGTGATTCACATGCGTATTATGAAAGGGTAAAGTTTATCAAATATTTGCAACTCAGACTCACCTTGATTGTACCCGATGTCCTCGGGAACAGGTTAAAATTATCGTCCCGCTGGAAGGGCTGCCACTGATAAAGGCATCGCTTCAAAGCCCGATTCACTAATTCGGTATCCGATAGCTGTCGTGATTGAAGGAATGAGCTGTGTCCCTCAATTTGTTGGTAGTCCTGGTCCGACAAACCAACTTAAATTTCGGCCTGAAAAAAAAGGAAATGCGAAATTGTTTACAGTTTTGATAATTAACTGCAATAAAAATAACTTACCTATAATGAAACCAACTCTGTAGCATTCCGGAATCCGGGTTTACTATCTCCGAACGAGCAAGAAATTGACCAAGAGTCGTTTTTCTGTTCGGATACATCAAGAGGCACAAGCTAAATTTTGACGAGTTTTTTTTTTCTTTTTTTCAGTTGACGTTTCATCTATACACGCTTGGCCAACAAAACATATTTTTCGATTCATAACAGCCCAACTATCCATTTCAAAAACAACAAAATTGATTTTTGTTAAAACGACGCACCCCTCTTCCATACACGAAGGCTCGCTTTCGACTATTTTGTAAAATTGACAAAATGTGGGATTCTGTTTCGAATCGAATTTCATATCAAAAGTACCCATTAAATGCGAATAGATGAAACAAAATTAAATAAAAAAACGTTTTGTTGATTCGACTCCCCATTCTTTTTCTGCGTGTATCTTTTAAATTTTCTACGAAATTATATATACTGGGTGGTATGAAAAAAACTTAGTATTTGCTTTTGCTAAACTGAATCGAGCAGTCGAGCAGTCGCTTAAAGCAATTGCTTCGGTTGTTATGAATAAAGTTTTTTTTTGACAGCTGTTTTCTCAGTCAGGAACTTTTACTTTTAGAACAAGCTAGTTTGGTATGAATAAAGCTCAAATCTGAAGCAATTGCTCGACAAATCTTATAGCAATTGCTTTATTTTCTAAGCATGCTCGGTAGCAGACTTTTCCAATAAAAAATTCTTTAATATCGCCATGAACTTATCAAATTAGCAATATTTCACTTCAAAACAATTCAAACAGGTATTTTCAACATGGATAAAGAAAAGTCGAAGTGATATCCCAACTTTTTTTTTCATATTCCTGTCGTTGTATAAAATTATTCGTCTAAGATGACAATAAACAAATCAATTAGTAAATATTTTAAATTAAAAAAAACCGGCTATAGTGGAAGAAGTTTCAATTGGCTCAAAGTAAGAAATAAATTGTAATAATTTAAAACATTATACAGATCTCTTATTTTTATATAATTTTTTATAATCCTAAGATTTAAAAAAAAATCTAAATTAAAATGCACGCCTATTGCCTATTTTTTTTATACATCGGATTATCCCGATCCGAATACATGTGGGAGAGCTTATGATAAATATTAAAGTTAGGCCATTTTTGTTTGACAATATTCGAATATGTATTCATTTTTCTTTAAACATCAACATACGAGCACGCATCAACAAAAAAAATCCGGTCGTTCTTACACGCACCACCCGCTTCATCGACTTCAAGGCTACTTTAGCCGTACTTTTCAATTTTCTGATAGTCTTCTTTCATTTTACTTTAGAAAACTTCAGATTCTGCTGGTTGGATAGCTCTATTTTTCGAAGCAAAAGCTATGTTCTAAGACTTTAGTACACATTCGCTAAGCAAATGTTTATTCATACCAAACTAAGCAAATGCTTTGGACTTTTGCTTTGATTGATTTCGAGCTAAGTAAAAGCTACCGAAGCAATTGCTAAACCTTATTCATACCACTAACTGTTTTTACCATGCACTCGCTGTGTTAAGCGGGCCATAGACTACACAAATGGCCTATATAAATTCGATGATTCCACGACGATTGTTTGATCTATGCTCGCCCCCATACACGATTCAAACATATTTCACGCGGACAAAAACGATTGCTGGCGAAAACAGCAACAGCAACAAAAAAAAAACATCTCCACCCCGGATCTCGACCGATTTTACTCCAACCGTTTGGGCGCTCATTCAAGCAGTGCCATACACTAAGCGGGCCACAGACTACACAACATTTGTACAAATGCGATGAAATTCGATGAAATTTTGTCGCTGTAAACACGATTTGCATAGTGTATGGCACTGCTCGAATGAGCGCCCAAACGGTTGGAGTAAAATCGGTCGGGATCGAAATATTTTGTACAAATCATCCTCCCAGCCGGGGTGGAGATGGTTTTTTTTTTTGTTGCTATTGCTGTTTTCGCCAGCAATCGTTTGTGTTCGCGTGAAAATTTTTTGTATAGTGTGTGGGCGAGCATAGATCAAACAATCGTCGTGGAATCATCGAATTTGTACAGGCGATTTGTGTAGTCTATGGCCCGCTTTATGCAAATCGTGTTTACAGCGACAAAATTTCATCGCATTTGTACAAATGTTGTGTAGTCTGTGGCCCGCTTAAGCGGGCCATAGACTACACAAATGGCCTGTACAAATTCGTTGATTCCACGACGATTGTCCAATCTATGCCCGCCCACACACTATACAAACATTTTTCACGCGAACACAAACGATTGCTGGCGAAAACAGCAACAGCAACAAAAAAAAACATCTCCATCCCGGCTGGGAGGATGGTTTGTATATACAAAATATTCCGATCTCGACCGATTTTACTCCAACCGTTTGGGCGCTCATTCAAGCAGTGCCATACACTATGCAAATCGTGTTTATAGCGACAAAATTTCATCGAAGTTCATCGCATTTCTACAAATATTGTGTAGTCTGTGGCCCGCTTTATAGCGATGAAATTTTAAGACATTCTGTCGCTGAGTAAAATCGTGTAGTCTATGGCCCGCTTAAAAAAAGTTGTGTCATCAGGGCACTGAATTGGTCCGAATTTGGATGGTTTTCTGGTCTGTTTTCACCGATTCACGGGTTGATCGGACCTAATTCCGACCGATTTGGGTCCGATTTTTCGATCCGGGTACCTGCAAAGGAATCGAAGGCTTTTTTTACAAATCATATTTTAATGCATTAGTAGTACCCCCCGACAATGGTGTACGAATTAAACGCACTCAGTTGGGCATCATCAAGAATTTCAGTTTGAGGCCAAAGACTGTGGAAAATAGAGTCGAACTCTTCATTAAAGTGGAGCTATGAGAGCTTATTTTCGAAAACTGTTAGATTTCAATTACATATTTATTTAATTTTATCCAACTTTTTATACTTTTGTTGTTTTCCTATCATGGATCGCAAAATAAAATGGAAGAAAGCAGTCCGGATTTTTAAGATTAAATATTACACGTCTTCGATGAAAGCATCGGCAGCCTTCATTGAACGCATCTTTAATGACAGCTGTCATTAGCAGTGCGTTCAATGCTGGGCTTGATTCCCTCGCCATCAAGCTGCTGAAGCACTGATGGTTTGCGAAAGAGTCTCTCCATAATAGTTATTGTCATTTTTAAAGAAAAAATGTAATTATATTTTTTAATAGTTCTCCAACCTGCATCTCAAGGGAAGAAATGTTGATTTAACATCTTGCCGCTGCATAATTCGAAGACCAAAAATCAATTCAACCGTGCCGTGAGTGATTTCGAGCCAGTGTTTTCCAGTAGGTCCGAAGAAAAAGTATTGCTTTTTAAGGAGAGGGAGCTCCGTGGATCAAAAAGACAAGAAAAAAAGTGTTCTGAAACGCTTCCTGTGGGGGAGGACAATTTTTCGAGATCGGAATTTGGTTTTGTTTTCGAAAGGTGTCCAGTGAGCAACAATAATAGTAAACCATGTCGTCCGGGCTGGTGGACAAATCGTTTGTCAGCACCGACGAGCTGTTTTATCTGAAGTGGAACAACTTCCAGAAGAATGTGAGCACCCAGTTCGAGAAACTGCGGGAGGAGGATGATCTGGTGGACATTACCTTTGCTTGCGAGGGTAAAAAGCTGACGGCCCACAAGTTGGTTCTGTTTGCCTGTAGTCCTTTCTTCAAGGAATTGCTGAAGGTACGCATGGGGGGCACTGGACATTTTTGTTTGATTCGAATGCCTCTCTTCTAATGATCGATCATTAATAATAAATGACGCTTGTTTTGCTCCCAACAGAAAAACCCATCCCCGCATCCGGTGTTCTTCATGAACGATGTGAAGTACGACGTGCTGAAGGCAATTCTCGAGTATATGTACCTGGGAGAGGTGCACATCACCAACGAGAATCTGAAGGACTTCATCAAAACCGCCGAAGGGCTGCAAATTCGTGGACTGAGCAAGGAGAACAACGTAAGTACCGGGAAAACATTCGGTAAAATTAAATTCAATTTCACTACTACTAAAGAGCTAAGTAACTTTATGTTTTATTAGTTCGATGACCTAGTTGGTAAATTTTAGCCCTCTTAGACAATGGTCATAATTTAGAATTATACTGCTTCTGTTATTTGGTATCGTTAGCTGAAGAAATCACTTGTTCATACTTAAATCTTGACATCGGTAGTAAGTCAATAAGAATTTTCAGTCTTTGCTTCGATTACTGTTGAATTCTTGGACAAATCTTTAAGAGCTATATCTTGCTAAATCCGGCTTTAGCTTAAGGACCCCTTATAAGATACCTATGGACTATTTCAGTACCTGCTACCATTGCTGACGAGCACTTAAATCTTTTGCCGCACATCCGAATCCCTCACAGATAATAAATTTTATGGCATTTTTCAGTAAAAAAATTAACATGAAATTTAATTTCATGGTGGTAAGAATCCATTTTCACCGTCCACGAGCAGCCGATTTCTTTTGTTTTTGCCTCAACACACTAAGAACCGCTAAGAAATCAAAGCCGAGAAAAGCCGAAATTTGGCATTCTATATCTCAAATATCACAGTCCCAAATTCTAATTATTATTGAGCTAACGTAAGTTTGTTGCTCAATTTTGTCAAATATAGTTTCATCAGTGAATTTACCAAATTTGAATTACGCTTCTAACTGTAGCACATTTACGCTCTTTGCAGTAAAAACGAGATATCTTATTTTTGGTCCTTAATGTGTTTACATTGTTTAGTAACTTTTAGGTCCTAGATCGACATTGAGGGCTTTCAAAAATTTCGAATCCAGATTTCGGCTATCGTCTTAATTCCGAAGCACGAATTCTTCTATCAATTGATTCAACCCTGCTTAGGCAGCTTCTTAGGATACTTAAGTGGATAGTTTAAAAAATTTTGAAACAAAACTAAGACGGAACTTCTACTATAACATGCAAAATCAAATTACCGAAACTGCACGGATCGCAATTTTCAACGCTTTCGACTATATGGATGAATTTCTTGTGGATTAAAATCCAGGAAAAAAATATTTTTACACATTTCTTCTTCTTTTAACTTAAATGTTATCAAAAATTTTCAAATCCAACCACTAGAAACGTTTTTGTAAATAATGTACATTGTCAAGATGGGTCAAGATTATACATTTTTTATGACATTTTCCTAAAAAAACTACGTAAAATTAAAAATATCCTTATGTTATCCATTCAAAGCAGAGTGATTTGGTGGTTCCACCACCGGCGACTTCTTCTCCGCTGCGCAAAGAAGAAAAGGACCACGTCGTGACCGAGAACGCCCAGCTGCTGGAGGAATTTTGCCGCAAAAGACCGGAACCGGGTGAAATCGTTCACCCAAGTCAGCAGCAGCACTCACAACAAACGGCCGGAACCGTTGTCGGTCTCAACATAAAACGCTTAAAAACACTCGACGGCCAGATTCATAGCGTGGTGGATGGTAAGGGATACTTGCGATAATTGTTTGTTGGATGCGATTTGATTAGATCTTTTACATTCTATAGGCTCCAACGTGCAACCTAAGGTAGAAATGGTTGAATACTTGGAAACAGAAGGAACAAGCCACCAGTCACCAACCTATTGTAGCATGGATAACTTCACTGATAAAACTACAACGCGAACGATAGCTCACATGACTCAAATTCATACAAGTAAGTGAATTTCTTTGGATCGTTTTGAAAAATAACACATTATTTTTTGGGATATTTTTCCAGCTGCTTTTACGCAAGCAACTGCACAACCTGGCAGTTCTGGCCATCAGCAAGCACAGCAACAGCAACAACAGCAGCAGCAGCAGCAGCAACAGCAATTACAGCAGCAGGTTCAGCAGTACAAATCCGAAGAGGACAGTAGTTGGATGGAGAAATCCTTGGACAATATCTCGGTCAACTCGGAACACCAACAGCAACCACAGGAGGTGAAACCGAAAACCAAGGGCAGCCGAGCCAATCGATCACAGGACGATAAAACCAACTGTCTGACACCACGCTGCTGTCCGGTATGTTCTCGGCTTTACTCGAACGTGTCCAACTTGCGACAGCACATGCGACTGATACACAATCCGACGGCCGTTTGCTGCCCCATCTGTCAGAAGCATTTCAACTCGGAACTCTACCTGAAGCGTCACTACTCGTCGATACATTCGATCAACCCGGGCGAAGGAGAAATTGTGGAACAAAAGCCGCAACCTGCTCAACTTGCGGCAGCGGCCCAACAACAGCAGCAGCAACAACAACAACAACAACCTCAACAGCAGCAACCAGCTCAGCAACAGCAAAATCAACAACAACAACAACAACAGCAGCAACAGCAACAACAGCAGACAGCAACTACTGCGGCCTCCACCAACACCTGGAATCCGTACCATCACCACGATACGACTCAGCTGGTAAACCCATTTATCAAATAATCACTATTGGTTACAACAGGACCGCATAGAAAGCAGTCTCCCTCATCGGGGGGATATTTAGGTGGAAACAGTAGCGGAACGGAAGGAAACAGCGGTGGCATCTCTAGCAACGCCTTCCTCGGCTAGGTGGTAATACCTACAATTTTATTTTGCATAATGTATTCCCTTTTTGAAATCCATTTGAAAGGTTTTGCAATGCTTCAAATAAGTTTTAATTATTGATTGTAATTATTGTAAAGATTATTTGAAAGCTTATTGTAAAGTTTGATTATGTAAGGGTGGTATCGACGTAAAAGGGTACTGAATTGGCCGAAAACTAAACTGTAACCTTCAGTCTCACTGGTTATGCCATGTTATCACGACTATTCGCGTAGAACTCCTAGTATTGCAAAAAAAAAATGCCATTGACAAATTGGAATTTTGAGTCCTTCAGGAAAAAAACGAAAATCATTTGGTGGAATGTGTTCCTTTCGGTCATAAGAAATCATTGGACCTGGAGAAAACCAAACCAATATTATTTTCACTATTCTACTACCAGTGAATTTATCGGAAGAGAGGACTGAATTCGATACAAGCTAAAGCCCTCCAGAAATCCCAATTATGACGTAAATTTGTGCAGTCTACGCACGTTCGACTTATGACAGTGCATGCGTTTCCAACTTATTTGTTCAAAATAAATTTTCAACACCAAAAAATTGAGCAGAGTGAACTTGGCAAATCTTGATATTAGCTTTATACTAAAATATCATGTCAAAGAAGGTCCATTTTTTTATCATCTGCTCAGTTGGTGTTTGTTCGAACAGTTGAAGATATTTTTAAAAAGTTTAATATAATTTTGCCTCCATTGCCTCCGATATCTTCCATTTGCCAGATGGAGTTTTCTACCTAAACTGAATGGAAATTATTCTCGTACTCAACCAAAAGCAATTCGAATCAGTTAAGTGGATTTATTTAAAATGGCATGCGAAAAAACCCCTTGAGGATTGAATAAACGAACATAATTTCGAACGTTCGTCACTGTGGAAGACACATCCGGAACTTTTGGCGTATATCACCTACTTTACAATTATTTGCCAATAGAGCAAAATTTTTACTGTCCGCGATCCACGAGATATTTGTGTGTTTCCCTATATTGAACAACCTAATCTCATCCGTTGTGCATTCGAGACACAGAACTCACCGCCATTGAGTGAGGATTCGAGTACATATTAGGGTACCTATAGGAATATTAGCTAACTAGAACACTATGACACAGATTCAACTTAGGCTAATGCAAATTTGACAAACTAGATTTTAGGAGTGAGCGGTGTTATCAAGAAATCAGTACGTAGCCGATAGTTTACCGATTAAGAAGAGTAATGGAAGCACGTTGCAGAAGAAAGCATACCCACAGCTTGCGGCAAAACATCAACCTACTATGAAAACATGTGGATGAAGTAGATTTTATCTGTAATGTTGAGGGCAAATATAAACTACTAAGTATATACTAAAGCATACATTGAACCGGAAACTCTGGGACATAACGTGTAAATACAGTTACAAAGCAAAACAGATTGAACATTAAATATAGATATCATCTGATTGGTATGTTTTCCATTTGTGCCGAAATCCTGAATTTGTTTTAGTTTTTAGAGGTAAAAATGAACGAACAATATTTGAAGACCCATTACAAGTTGCCGTGACGAAGTGTGATGTCTGAAAAATAAGTGAAGTGTTTTTGTTTTGTAAATACGAAAAATAAAAATTAAAAAAAAAAATTAAAATAAATCCCATGGGATGTGGTTGCCTAAAGGGTGTCCGCGATGAAATTGCCACACTATGAAATTGCTCTAACTTTTTAACCGTTGGGTACAATTTAATGAAAATTTAGTTTTAAATTCTGAACAGCTCGTGCGTGATAAAACCTTGCGCATTCATCACGAGGATCTCTCGCATCGTTCCATCGCTAAAACGTTGGGAATCGCGAATTCCAGGGTATCGCGAATTCCAGGGTATCGCGAGTGATTAAGCTGTTCGAGGAACGATCGGAAGCCCAGAAGTGAAGGAAAAAATATTCCGTACATAACCAAAAATCACAACCGCGAAGTTGGGGCCTTCAACCGAAATCCGAACGCCTCAGTTCGAGATGTGGCTAAGAAGCTGCACCTAAGCCGAAGTTTTGTCCAGAAGGCCAAAACTAAGGCTGGGCTTCGAACGTTCAAAGTACAAAAGGCCCCTAATCGCGACGCGAAACAGAACAAGTCCGCCAAAACCCGTGCCAGGAAGTTGTACCTCAACATGCTGACGAGAGTTGAATGCTGCATCATGGACGGTCCCCGGCAACCTGTTTTTCACGGCCAAGGATAAGTTCAGCGTCCCGGAGCATGTTCGCACTCAGAAGATGTCCAAATTTGCGAATAAATTCCTGGTTTGGCAAGCCATCTGAACGTGCAGGAAGCGGAGTGCACCTTTCGTGGCCCAGGACACGATGAACGGGCAGGTGTATATGAAAGAGCGCCTCCAGAAGCGGCTGCTTCCTCTCCTGAAGGCCTAACAATCTTCTGGCCGGATTTGGCCTCATGTCACTACTTCAAGGACGTGCTGAAGTGGTATGTGGACAATAAGGTCAAAAATGTTCAACACTCCGGAGCTCCGCCCCATCGAAAAGTACTGGGCGATTATGAAGCAGCACCTTCTCTAAAGACCTAAGGTAGTGAGGATAGTCGAGGAACTGAAGAAAGTATGGATTTATATGCAAAAAAATGGTTGATTCACAGGTTGTGCAGAATCTTATGGCCGGGGTTAAGGCCAAGGTGCGGGCATTTGCGTATGGACTGTAAGTAAAATACGAGTGAAATGGTGAAATGAAGTTTAATAATTATTTTTCAATCCCTGAAAATTTGATGACAATCGCATGAAAACTCGAATTTGGCGAATCCACAGGTATGAAGTATTCATTTAAAACGCGAGAAAAACACATTGAATTGTGCGCTGGAATTCACCAGATGTGCAGCAAAATTCATCAGATGTGCGGCAAAATTCATTAAGTGTGCACAAAATTCACCAAGTGTGCGGTAAGCGCTGATGTGGTCTAGTGGATAGGCTGGCGCGAGTCTGGTAACCCAGGCGTACCGGGTTCGATTCCCGGTATCGGCAAGAAAAACTTTTGGGTTCGAATCCCATAAGTTTCCGACAGGTAAGATGTGTTTCTCTGTATAAATAATTATATATTTCAGAGGGAATGCATCTGGGGATAATCTGAAGAGACTATTGCAAGCGGAGTGGATTGTCAACCATTGTAGGTCTCTGAAGGTTGGATGCCTTCTCTCGACGAACCATCGGCCGTGGAAGCCTGAGAAGCAATTCGAAGGCCAAGCCACACAGACATAGGCTGGACCTTGCTACCGATGGGGGAACCATACATACATACAAAATTCACCAAGTGTGCGGCAGATTGCCCAGATTGTGGTGACGTAGAGGAAACACCCGAACATGTGGTGTTTGTCTGTCCGAGGTTTGCGGCGGTACGTACTTCCATACTTGCCGCCTGTGGGCCTGACACGACAGCAGATAACGTTGTACAGAGGATGTGTGCGGATTCCAACACTTGGCATGCGGTCAGCGATGGGTTCACCCGGATCATGACTGCCCTGCAGAGGAGCTGGAACCAACGGCAGTCCGCGAACGGTGTAGGATGACTCCATCGGCGGGGAGCATCTGAGTAGTGTGCGTCCGATCCCCTGATCGAAGCTACAAAGATAAGGCATCATCTTCTGCGTAGCGGAGGTCAGGGGTGCGCCGCGAACGTGTGTAGGATACCCCAGTGTCGGGGGGTATCCGAGTAGTGCCGCTTCCTAAGAGGGAAACTGCGGGGATAAGACTTTACCTTCCTCGTAGCGGATCTCGAGGGAAGAGGGTTAACCACTGTCGGGGGATACCCACGGGTAGAGAGGCTCTTGACGCCGGGCGAGCCTCTCGAGTCGGTGTAGGATGTCGTCACCGTCGGGAAACATCCGAGTCGTAGCGTTCCAAGTCCCGAATGTGTGCCGTGACAGGCGCGAGTCTAGGATAAGCTGCTCTCGATTTGGCACACAACGGGCAGGAAAATCCGCGGGCCAAAAATCCTAGGGTTGCTAACCAAGGGGGATAAAGAAGACCGGACAACGGTCGGAGTAGACTGACCCCGTCGACGGGGGGCTGTCGAGTAGAGTGCGTCCGACCCCACGGTTTGAAGTTACAAAGATAAGACAATACCTTCTGCGTAGCGGATGCCGTGGGTGCGCCGTGTAGGATGCACCACCTTCGGGGAGTATCCGAGTAGAGCGGTTCTCAACGACAGAAGCTGCGGGGATAAGACTTGACCTTCTTCGCAGTGGAAATCTTTGGGAAAGGGTTATTCCACGTTCGGGGAATACCCACGGGTAGAGTGGCTCTCGACGCCGGGCGAGCCATTCGAGTCGGTGTAGGATGACGTCTTCGTCGGGAATCATCCGAGTCGTTGCGTTAAGTCCCGTGCGTGTGCCGTGACAGGCGCGAGTCTAGGATAAGCTGCTCTCGATCTGGCACACGACGGGCAAGGTGACAAACTTCGAACCCTGAAGATAAGAGGTCGGGCTTCGAGTCGTTAGAGGAGAGGTCAGGCCTCAAACCTTCAGGCGGAGAGGTTTTGCGTGGTCAACCCCGAGTCTTTATGATAAGAGGTCGGGTCCCGAGTCGTAAGAGGAGGGATCAGGCCCCTTACCAACAAGAGGAGGGGTACAAGTGGTCACCTCGAGTCATTACGAGGAGAGGTCAGATTTCAAGTCGTTAGAGGAGAGATTGGGCCTTGAATCGTGCAGAGGAGTGGTAAATAAACCTCGAGTTGATGCGAGGAGGGGTCGGATCTCAAGTCGTTAGTGGAGAGATCCGGCCTCAAGTCGCGAAGAGGAGAGGTTTGTGTGAGAATCTCGAGTCATTGCGAGGAGATGTCGGTTCTCAAGTCGTTAGAGAAGAGTTCAGGCGTCGAGTCGTGAAGACGAGAGGTTTTGCTGAAAGTGGTCTCGTTAATGAGTATTGCCTTGGAGCGCATTAGCGCGAATAGACCTCCCACTATTGAAGCATAGTGTACTAAACAGTTCGAGGTGGGAACCAGGTCTGCGGCCCCAGGTGGAGTTTAGGGAGTAGGGGGTGTACACGGAGTATATCATGAGTCTGCCCATTGTACCCATGGACCCAGAGTAGCAAACTGGGGGGACGCGGTGGCTCGCCGTGCCTTGGAATACAATCCGTAAACCGGGATTTACCACCTGTGGTTACCAACTAAAAAAAAAAGTGTGCGGCAGAATTCTACAGGTATGAAGTATTCATTTAAAACGCGAGAAAAACACACTGAATTGTGCGCTGGAATTCACCAGATGTGCAGCAAAATTCATCAGATGTGCGGCAAAATTCATCAAGTGTGCACAAAATTCACCAAGTGTGCGGCAGAATTCATCAAGTGTGCACAAAAATTCACCAAGTGTGCGGCAAAATTCATCGAGTGTGCAGAAAATTCACCAGATGTGCGATTCCAACTTTTTGATTTCCATTTACATGGGATTCGATGAATACTTCATAGGCCTGGGCGAATCTATTTTGTGTGTGGCAATTTCATCGTGGACACCCTTTATGGCAGCCTCAACGCGGGATAGGGACCTTAGGCTAACAACCTTCTGCTACCGACAGTTCTTTTCATGTGTGTTCTATCAGAAACAAACCATTCAACCCAAGAAATATGAACCGGCATTACGGAAATCGAAGTTTCCATTTTTCTCTAGATTGAAGTTCTCATACACAATAATGGTTTAAGTTATTATGGTTTTATATTTTACAGTTCAGTTGTTGCGTGCGATAACGACGCAAAGATTTTGCAGTGGCGAACCTTCTGATGGTGCTGATTTATTTATTATATTAGGTATTTTCTGGTATTACTACTTATACTGTTGCAACCAAAGTTGTCCCTAGATTCAGCCGAGAGACAATATTATTCTTACACACTATTTTTTGTTCTTGTCCTTTGTAATGCAAATTGTAGTAATTTTAATACAGTAAATTCTTAGTTATACATTTGTTGCTTTGTGTGATGATACACACAACGGTTTCATAGCAATGAAACAGAATTTTCTCCCGTCTTGTATCCGTCCGTAGGATGGGCGATGTCGTCAAGGGTAATATCGTCTGTAGTTTGCAAACAATTTCATCGAGCGATGAAGGTTGGTGTACCAGTGTTTAGGTGGCTTTTCGATTAAGTGTTATATCAAACCGAATTCTTAGTATGGTCTTTGCCGATTCTCGCGGCCACGGTCACTGCAAATAAAATAAATATTAAGTTGTTATTTTCTGTAAAACGAGGACTGAATACTAAAACATACCCTCCTCGCATGGCACCACCGCCACCGCCTCCTCGACTTCCGAAACCTCCACGATCACCCCCACTACCACCATTGCGTGAACCGCCTCCGAATGAGCCTCGGCCGCCACCACCACCTCCACGTCCTCCGAATCCACCACCACCGCCGCCTCCGCCGCCACCACTAGCACCATCACCTTTGGGAGCCTTGCAGCGATTGCACTCGTTACGCCAAGCAAAGTTTTTGTTCTTACATTCTCCGCAGGTCCAGTCTCCTTCACGTTCCTGGACACCGCCGCCACCGCCTCCGGCACCACCAGCACCGGCCCCAAAGCGACCACCACCACCACCACCTCCTCCACGAGAACCTCCGCGGTCTCCACCATCACGGTCGCCTCCGA
Source organism: Uranotaenia lowii (assembly GCF_029784155.1). Lineage (NCBI taxonomy): Eukaryota > Metazoa > Arthropoda > Insecta > Diptera > Culicidae > Uranotaenia > Uranotaenia lowii. The sequence goes on along the minus strand of NW_026598208.1, from coordinate 28,649 downwards.
AACCTCCCCGATCACCACCACCTAAAATTTGAAGGCAACATTTTATAATTTTTTCGATTAATTCATCATTCAATGAATGCACTCACGGTTTCCTCCAAAGCCACCGCCGCCTCCTCCCTTGTTGAAACCACCACGGTTGCCGCCCTTGTTCTGCCAGGTGTTGTATCGCTGGGCCAGCGAAACCTTGATATTCGAACCATTGAACTCCTTGTTGTCGAACCATTCGATGGCCGATTGGGCCGCGTTCGCGTCCTCATAGGTTACAGTGGCTTCGCCCTTCATGCGACCCGTTTCCTTGTCCTTGTACATCCAGATTTTCGGCTTCATGGTGCGTTTATCTTTCTGTGGGTTCGTACAATTCACGTCATGACTTGAATACAACTTGCTAGATGATAATTACTTACCTTGATCAAACCGATCGAACCGAAGCGTTCCTCGATTTCCGACTCCGTCGTTTCCGCCGTCATGCCCTGGATGAAGATGGTATCCTCTTGGGTGACCATTTCTCCATCACCTTGTTGTTCATTCCGGCAAAAGGAGTGTGACAGCACGGAATGGAAAATTCAAAACGAAGAAAAAACGAAAAACAAACGCAATACTGTTAGTGATAGTCGCGAAGCTGGAACTAAGGTTTTTTTTATTATATTTTAGATGGACTCTCTTTTACAGATATGAACCACAACTCTAACGCTAATATCAACCGATAGTTTTTTGTTGTCTTTTTTGCACTCATTAAAAATTAAACTGTGTTTTCTTCTTTTCATTACCGTTGGTTATATTCTATCCGTAAAACGCATTACACAAATCTACGCTGTGGTGTGTTCGTAAAGCTAGGATTTTTCTTTGATTTTCTTCTTTCCGCTTTACTCATTTGACATTATGTAACATTGATTTCAATCGCGCTTTGTAAAATTGTCTAACACCGGAATCAGTTGGTCTATGAAAAAAATTTTACTCTTATCAGACCAGAACCCTTTTTTTAAATTTATACCTTCTGTTTCTTCGAAGCCAAAACCGTGAGTCATTCCAGCAACATTTTCACTACTCATTTAAAACTTCAATCCAGCATGTTTCGTTGCACAACAGTACCAAATATGCCAGTTCTGCGGCGTACAAACCACTGTGCAACACATTTTGACCGACTGTCACGGATACGAAGAAGCTCGTAAGGAAAACAATATCAAAGGGACTGTTTTTAAAATCTAGAAAAACCAAAAATGAAATGAAAAGTCGCTTGAAACTTTTTTAAAAAGTGTATTGTCTATAAACTTCTATAAAATTCTTAGTCACTAGACACGAATGCCACAAGCTAGTAAAGTGTCATAAATAAAACCAATAATGGAAAACAAAAATTTCTGGGAGTTTGGGAACAATTTCCTGGGACAACGAAAGCCGCCGCCTGTGGCGTAGAGGATAGCTTTCAAGTCTTCTAAATCAACGGTTATGAGATCGAATCCACGTTCTCTTGGTTGGGATTGGATGTGTTGTAAAAAAACGGAACCTACAAAGTCCGTACCAAGGAGTGTATATGTAGGAGGTGTTACCGTATATCAAATGCCCGATTCAGCAATTTTGACTGTATAGGCGGAACTGCGGAACTCATGGAGTTTGTTTACCAACAAACCACAGATAAGCGCAGCAAATAATCTTATGTATGTTAACAAACTCATTGAGAGCCCCGCTCACACCTCGCCTACTAACTGTGAAAGTTGGAGAACCTTGTGTTTAAAAAAACCTTGGTCCGTACAGGCAGAAAATGTTATAACAAAAATCTAAAATACAGGAAAACATAACTAAAAATTCGATGATTTTCAGTTGAAATTTCATAGGTAGAGTTGTTGTTGACATTTCTTACGCACACTTGCTCAGCTTGTACGGGACAATTAACATCATTAACTCTCGATACAAATAATGACCTGCCGGTCGACAAACATGCTGGTTCTTAAGGATGATTTTCCCAAAGCTGAAAACTGTTGGTGAAACAACCAGCATAATATCACAAATACTATCAGCGGCAAATACCTTTATGCCTGAAATTGGTTTTGGTATATTTTTTTTGTTTCGATTCTAACTAGTCGTTTTAACATTTTTATGTCATTCGCGAGTTTATATTAACAATGGCAAACATTTATTGAAAAATTTACGCGTTATTCATTCGTCATTCACGTCGATCTATGAGACGATTTACTTGCCATCTGAGCGTGATTTCTCGATATTAGCTTTTATGCAATTATATCCCTTTGGCTCCAAGGACCTCGATTATAATATTGCTATTATAAAACTGTATTTTATCAATATTTGACAACATGTATAGTGTTTTGATTTCAAGTTGATACCAAGTATAATTAGGGTTTAGCCATGGTCTGTTTACGAAAACGAATAGCTTTTTTTTTTTGGAATTTTCACATGAAGCATTTCGTAAACCTAAGTTTTTTTTTCATATTTAGAAAAATGTATTTTCTTCCAAGTTGAAAGTACTTGTGCGAAAAACGGAGTTTGGTGTTTAAACGACTTAAAACACAGGGTTTTAACTTAATGTTTTTGTTATTAATAACTGTAATATGGATGAATTATAGCAACAACTGTCTTGTCCCTCGGTGCGCGATAATCATTATGGTTGGCGCGCCTTTAAGAGAAATAACCGCATTCCGTCTGTATCCGTAAACGAATAAAGCTGTAGTTCTTAAGCTCCATCAAATAGTGTTATTATTTAGCCAAGGAATTCCGCCGTACATAACAATAACCTCATCCCAAAATATACGTTTGGCGATTTCAGATGTTAGACAATTTTACGTTTTATACCTTTCAACCTTTTTTCATTCAATACCTTTTGGTTAATGACACTTGTATTTGGAAACTCTTAAGGGAAAGCTTTCATTGAAAAGGTTTTTGTATTCTTGATTTCAATTTATCGAATTTAAGGCATATAGTTTAACAAGTTACACAAAAAATATAATGTCTACGAAAAACTTAAAAGCAAAACAAAATTAGTTAAATAATTAGAGAAAAAACAATTAGTAAGTAGCGAGAAAATTGATCGACGTATCTAAAGCATGAGACAATTAAACGTAACAATTTCGATATGACGATTTCAATGAAAGCTTTAAGATAAAAAACCTTGAACCGAACTTGTAACCCGAACGTAACTTTAACCATTTGTAAAGTCCAAAAAAAAAGAACCATTCTCGCGTGTTTTCTTTCGTCTATATACTCTGAGATAGAGAGAGAGCAGGCAAACAGAAAAAAAGAAATCGCGAATATTTTTGAATTTGTACGGTCAGACGAAGGGACGAATGTTCTTATGGACGAACGGACGGAAAGAAACAAAAAGTCAACTAAGTAATATAGGTAGGTAATAAAGATAATAGTAAAAAAAAGTACAGTGAAAAAAGTGTTTTTCACCGAACAGTCGATCGGTGTTTACCTTTGCTATTATAACCACCCTTGTTGCCGGCGCCACTGCTATAACACATGAAACCAAACCAGTTTGTTACACATTTGTTGCATTTGTAGATTGGGGGTTTTGTTGAAATATGTATGTTTGATTTTTTTTCATAAACATTATTGGGCAGTCGGAAAAATATTCAAATATTTATATAGGCATGTATAAGAAACGTGTAAGATGTGAAGTTGGAATTTTGTTTTGCAATGGGGAAGAAACCCTTATGATTGATATTTTGGAGAGAAACAGACGGCGAGTTAATTCGTAGTTTTTGTATAAGAATTGAAAAAGTTTAAACTTTGATTTCGTTTGACATAAAAGTTTCGATAGAACTTAATTATTTGAACTGCTGATTTAAAGTGTCAAACTATATTAAAGTTTTCGCGTCATCTTCAAGAAAAGTGAACTAACATCTTGGGCGAAAAAAGTACAATCATTTTACCTAGTCCTGTAAAAGAATGGAATGTTTAGCTGAGTAAGATTTAAGATGTCAGTTCACTGTTATTCATCGAAATCGGATCGATAGAAACGAATAGACAAAAATGGAAGATGAAGTTTATAAAAATCTTCCAACAGAATGAGGGTTTTTTGTCGATAGTCTGTGACTTTTAAAAATCAAATATGTTCAAGTGTGTAAGATAGAAGGTTACAGGGTGGGGGGCAGTCGTGTTTCTCGCCAAAACGTGTACGGATCAATCAATCGAGGGCAGGCAATCGGATGCTCACCTGTAACCGCCGGATTGATTACCACCTCGGGGTCCTCCAGCGCCTCCGCCTCCGGTTCCGTACCCTCCACGGTTTCCGCCTCCGTAACCGCCGCTGTCTCCGCGACCACCAGACTTATAGTCTGAAATTTTCAAGGATTCAGAAAAAAGGTTTTAATTAGTCATTTGTCAGGCTCATTTCAGTACAGAAAGTATCCTATTATCTGCTGCTCTAATGCGATTTTATTAAAATACGGTTTTTCTTAAAGATAAATGGAACAGTTGTGTGACGATTCTGTTTTACAAACGATTAGTAAAGTGGGTTTTTAACGCATTTGAATTACTTTTTATTCATTTCATATGAACAAATGAATGGTGCTGTAAAATGATAAGTTGGTCTTAAATTTCGGTATTCGTACTAAGAATACGCACGAAAAAAAAGCAAAAACAATGATTTGAAACATGTTCTTGGTTTGAATCCTTGCTATAATTGTTACACATGTTCCTGAATTTTCACGTAAAATTTATGAATAGGGTGGTTAACCAATACTTTTTTCCCTAACGACCCTCAACACAAAGAACAAAAAGCGTCTTACCCGATTGGCCACCATAGCCGCCGGACGTTGCACCCGGTGCAGACTGATATTGACCTCCGTAGCCGCCACCGCCACCATAACCTCCACCACCCCCGGCGGCAGCACCGGCCCCACCACCCACTCCCGGTGGGGGCTGGTTAAAGTTTTGCGGAACCGGTGGCGGTGGGACCGAGTACGACATACCACCGTAATCCTGCTGACCGTAAGAGGCGTATTCTGGCGGAAGGCATTCGAAAGCAAGAGAAAACCGCACTTAGAAAACGATTTTTTCCATAACAGCACAGAAAAGGCGCATTTTTTTTTCATTCAATTCAGAGACCAAGATGGAGGATGCTTGGATGCTCTTTGGCAATTTTACCCGGCAGAGAAAAATATAATTTAACTCAAAAATTATACTTACGATCGGCCATAATTTACTGCGCTAGCGTTCTTGGTTGATGGAAGCACTTAAAGCACTATGTTTTAACAGGATTTTTAACGATTTTAACGGGTTAAAGGCAATTTTTCTACCGAAGCACAGAAAACACACGCGTCCTTCTGGGGAGATTCAGGAAGGAAGAAAATTGAACAGTCAAAAATCGAAAAAAGAACCGTCAGTCAACTGTGGTAATGAACCCAGTACTAAGTGTTCGAAAGGTCGTATTTGTATCTTTCAAATTTGCACAAGCTGTAAAAATTAAAATTTAATTTCAAAACTCAAAATCGGGTTTCTTTGACATTACAATCGATTGGTATATGGAAACGGCGATAAAATAAGTGAAAAAATATTCAAGAGCTGATGGAAAATTTGTGGCAACTGTTGTACTGCAGTTACATTTCTAGCGTAACATTTCAAAAGGGCGAAACTGCCAAATGTAAACAAATCGAGTTAACGGTCATTCCGGATGCACGCGGTTGCACTTTACCTCCCGCATAGATGAGGATTGTAACCAAACGATTTCTTAAATAGTTAAACGACGATTTCATGAAGCGTAAAAAAACCTTTAGCAAACGATTATTCGAGCAGTGAAATACATTAGTTGAATCGTGAATTCCAAATTCACAGTATTTCTAATATGTCGTTAGGTTATGTAATTGTTAAAAACTGTTAAAACATTTGTATGGCAGAACTGTTCTACGTGCAGTCCAGTTAAGGTTGAAAAACCGTTTGTGGAAAATGTATTTTGATCATCGGATTGTAATCGTTATAGTTATTTGGAGGAGCTCCCATGCCTAAACATTTACGTAAATAGTTCTCTAACGATTTGACTTTACTTTATTCCAACGTTATTCAAACCGTTTAAGGGATCGTTCGTCAAAAGAGCACAAACACAGACGTAATTTTTTAAATGTTTATGAGAGATTTTCGGATAAGAATGGCGGATCTTTTCTGATTTTATCATTTTATTTAGCAACGGCCGATACGACCGTTTTAAGGACTGCACTGGCCTCAACCTCCGACATATATTGAATAGACAAGATTCGATCCAGCAGCTCCCCTCCCTTTAGCAACTCCATTACCAGGTACACATAAGTGGGGTCCTCGTGGAAACTGAACAGAGACACGATGTTCGGATGATTGCCGTATCTCAGTAGAATTTCCACTTCCTCTCGACAATCGTGACCGTATTTGTCGATTATCTAAAAACAAGAACAAAAAAAAAAACATTTTACTTCTCAAAACGTAGTTCGACGACCAAACAACCAACCTTAACGGCGTAATGCTTCTTGGTGGTACGATTCTCACACAACCGACAAACGGAGAACGTTCCCCGCCCAGCTCCTGCATCATTGCGTACTCATCGGCAAAGGCGACCGGTTTGACGCCAGGAATTTCGTTCGTAAACGGTGCCCTGGGACCCATCTGATTCTGAATGTCGTCCAGCAAACATGGCGCTATAAAACTGAATCCGCGGAAGATCTCATGGGCACTCGCACTAACCGGACCACCGGGGGAATCTCTGCAAGAAAAACACCAAACCCCTCGATTAGTCCCAGCTCTCTACTTCAACTCACAAGCTAACATATACTTGGGCGATTTGTTGGTGTACTCCGTTTCAAAGTAAAACGCATCGTCGCGGGAAACGGCCGGAATGAAAGGGGGTCGCACCTCCTTCCGCTCGAACGCGTCCCGTTTGGGCCAACTCCCAACCGTTTCTGGGGATTGCGTTTGACAGGGCCCGCAACAAACTCTGAGCCTCCGGGCTCAGATTTTCTGGAATCCCAAGTTTGGTTTTCAGGATCTCGTTCATCGTATCGTTACGATTGCTACCGTGGAAGGGAAGGTTGCCCGTCAGCATCTCAAACTGAAATGAACGATTTTCATATTGTACCGATTTTACGAATTCAACGCTTTTCAAAGAATATTTACCATTAAAAACCCCAAAGGACCACCAGTCTGCGGCGAAGGTGTGACCCTTTCGGTTGACGACCTTGGGGGCCATGTACTCGACGGTGCCGCAGAAGCTGTACGTTTTGGATCCGTCCAGGGGTTGCTTCGAGAGTCCGAAATCGGTTAAAACTATGCCAACTGGCACGCGGTCAGCGAAGGGTTTGCCGGAGATTTTGGTTGCCCAGCAAAGGAGTTAATCTATAGATTAGGCAACGACAATGACTCTCCCGGCGCATCAAAACAAAAATGAAACGATTGCGTCAGTGGTGCCAGGTTGAATGTTTTATCAATATGTTTATAGATATTGAGATGCGATATTTTTAGTTAAATATTTTAGATAATCTGGATGATTATGGGAAGGATTTTAATGACTTATTGATTGAAATGAGGAATTCCGATTAATTTAAATCAATGTTTCTGTTCGAGATTGCCATACACCATGTAAAAGCAAATTTTATGTTTATATGATTTTTTTTTGCATCTATATCTACTATAGATTCAGATTAGTATGTGGTATTCATCAGTTTCATTAGTATTAGTATTATTAGTAGACAATCATAGTTAATATGAAAATCTTTCAAAAAAAAAAACTAATGCTGATGATAAAATCATCAATGAAAACCACAAACACCATCGGTACTCCAAGCTCTTTTTCCAACTAGAACGTTATTAAAAACATCTTGAAAAGCGATAATGAACTTCTTTTAGTATGATGTATGAGCATACCTTCAAGTTCCATTATTGTTTTTGAAACGCTACAGAGTCGTATCAGAATATCAAAATTATATAAGAGATTTGTTTATAAGTTCGTACTGATTTTTTGTAAAACTGTCTGGCATCTCTGACCTAGGGCATATACACTGAACAAAATCGGGCTATAAGGTTTATAGGGTCAATTCAATGAATTTTAACGTTCAGTGTGTGATAGAAGCTAACAATAAATCCAATACAAAATATAGAAAAATCCAATGAATTTCAGTAACTTGTTATACCTAGAAAAATTTATAGAAAATTCCTATACATTTAATCATTTTGAAGTTAATATACATATCAGCGTGCCTGAATCGTTGGTTAAGAAGAAACAGGTTTCATTATTGTTCGGGAAACATAAACCGAGAAGAACGATTTTATGTGTACTTCGGTACCAGTAATGTTTCGCCAAAGGATTTATCCAGCTGAACCTCATCGCCGCGACATTAGCTAAAAATTTATGGAGGTAAGTGGAACGACGAAAATATGTAATGGCTGAACGGCTTGGTTGTTAATGTTTTGGAATTTATCCCAACAGGTAAATCATTGTTGGTCTTGGAATGCCGGACAGCAGCGCAGAAAAACAGCTTCGGATTTTAGCGAGTACGAGCACAGTTCTGTCTTTAACATACATAGGTAATTCATATTTTTGAAAGATTTATTTTGAAATTCTATATGCGGATTTTTTTTTTTTTCAGAAAACATAACCTCGCTGGAAGAACGTAAAATTGTATGTACCGTGTTTAAAAATCAATGCGTTTAATGATCCGAATATGCCGAGTGGAGCGGATATAACGGAGTCAAAAATTCCATCTAGAACAGGAAAGTTTTCGACAAGTTTGTTTGTCATCAGCACCCCGGAATGAATAAGGATTTTGCGCCGGATGAACATGCATCACGCAAAGGAACTACATCCCATTATGGATTTGAACAACAAAAAGTGTTAAAGTGCAGTGCAGATTTAATTATCCGTTTCTGGAAGTATTTGTTTAAGTTACATTTGCTGCAATAAATGTTAAACATCGAGAAAAATTTGTTAATTTATTAATGATGAGCAATATTAGAATAAAATAAATTGAAATACCAGGCATATTTTATTACAATGATAGAACGATTCATTACACAAGGTTAAAGGATAAAATTTATTAATTTTGCTCTCTATAATATTCATTGGATTTTCCTTTAAATTAAATCATACGTCTACTGATAAAAAGTATTGGATTTTCCTTTAGTGCGAAATCACTAGAATTCTCGATAAACCTTATAGCCCGATTTTGTTCAGTGTAGTCTAAGTTACTGGCCCTTAATCCAGAACTGCCGCGGCGATCATCGATGCTGCAAGCAGTTCAAGTAGAAGGAAGAAGAAGAAGGCATCTCTGACCGGCGTTTCGCTCATTTTTGACATAAGTTATGGACGGTATGGTTAACGGTTCGAGATCATTTTTACGATTACAGAAAAAATGAAGGGAATCGTTCTTACTATTGTATCACCTTTCCAGATACCATCACTTTTTCACATGAAGGTTCATGTTTCGTTTTTATCGTTTAAATTTGTCATCGAAGTAAAGTTTAATAGAAGAGCTACGTTTACAGAGAAAATCACTTTTTCTGAAGCAGTTGAGGAATCGTATAGACCGTTTGAGATATAGTTTTTTAGTATGCGGGCTATCAAACGCGGTTTCATCTTAAAATTACTTAAAACTTTCAAAAAATTGATAAAATTTAATGTGGCGAAACTTCCTGTTGATGCATTTTCGATGGAACGTGAAGTTACGCCTATTCAAAATGGGATGAATTTTTCTATTCGTGTAGAGCCAAAAGGCGTAACTGAGTTGACCGTGTGTGACAAAACGGCCTAATTAGTTTTTGCGTGTGGGATGAATGGGCGTAACTTCAAAACCAAAACAAAAACGGCCGATCAATTGGGCGAAACTTGCAGGCGTAACTGAAATCGAAAACAATAATAGGGCGAAACTCGAAAATCTCTGAAATTACGTGAAAAAAGTTTAAGTTATTGATAACCATCGAACAATAAGAGGATATAATGCACATTTTTTGATTTTGTTGAACAAAAAGTGGTCGATTTTATAAATAGGATATGAATGGGTGTTCCGAATTTTCAAACGCGTTTTTCTCGTTTCGAGCTAACTGCTAGTTTCGCCCTTTTTAAATGTTACGCTAGATTTCACGATTACAAAAATCATAATATTGACCAGGGGTGAGCAACCTTTTGAAATAACGAGCCACTTTTAATTTAAAATTTTTTCGGCGGGCCGCATCAAAATAAATATTTTAGTAATGGTTTGCTGAGCTTTACATTATTCTTTATAACGACAAATTTTATACAAAAATTTAAAAAGGACAAAAAACGTATTTATATGCTTGCATAAACATTTTTTTTAAATTAAAGCTGATTAAACCAGCTGAATTTTAATAGGTTCATCAATAAATCTTGATAATTTTCGAATAATTTAAATGTTTTGAGTGATTTGAAATGTTTAGCGAATATTCTTTTTTTTTTTTTTCAAAAAGGAAACATCATTTGCTTTCCTTTTGTTCATTGAAATCGAAAAATTTTGTAGGTCTTTCTATGCTTCCGTAAAGATTTGAACCGTTTTCTGAGAAAACCCCTTTTTTGTTCGAACCGATGCGATGGTTTTTTTTCGTAATCACTTCAATTAAAAATTTTCATAGAGCTTAACCATAACGATTTTTTTTGTGCCCATCGAAAAGTGTTTTTTTATCACAACTCATTTAAATTTGGTCGTGAAGCCTCAATTCAATAAACGGTGATTTTTTTTATTTGAAGTTTTGTGTGAAATAATTGAAATGAGATGTTGAGCAAAGTTTCAAAATTATTGAAAAAAAAAAATTTCAACCAGATTTGTCCATGTTACAGTTTACATTTTTGATTCTAGAAAATATTTACAGATTCCAAAAATTTTAATATCTCTGGGATAGGCTTTCTAAAGCTGAATCATGACATCTTATGACTTTGATAATGTGGATGTCTAATTTTGAATGACTCCTTCTAATCAATGTTTTGCATGATTTGCCAATGAAATTTCTGAAAATATCATCACACATATGACATAACACAAGTTAACAAAATTCACATTTTTCCGAGGTACAAGGAATCTCAGAACTGATTTTGACTTATTCAGGAGCGCTGAATCCAAATATGTTTTCAATTAGTTTTTTTTTGTCAGCTCTAGTTTTCGAGATAACTTTAAAAAATTTCAATTCATTGTCCTTTATTTTTTTGACAAAACTGTTAAATACAAATACTTATTGACCCAATTAGATCAGAACAAATATCAATTATTCTTCTTTTGTCACCTCCCTTTCGAAATTTCAAAAAAACCCGAAGGGGGCAAGGGGGGGATACATAAAATTTGATGTATTTTATGAAAATTTGGAAAAATTAATCAAATATTCGAAAGATTACAAGAGCAGAAAACAGATTGTAGAAGATTGAAGTTTTATCACCTTTTGTTTTCTTGATTTTATTGAATTGTTCGATAAAAAATCACTTGATTTATAGGTTTTGTGCAATGATATTGTTTGCAATTTAGTTGAATAAAATCTTTCGTGCAATTTATTCCAATTTATTTGTTTTTCGCATTATTTTTAATTTTCCCCTCCTCGTGAAGTTCCAACTCCGAGTGGCAAAAGAAGGATTTGAAATTAGTTCCGCCCTTATCAACTTAAAAAAAACCACGAGTAATTTTGGAATTCTGAGAATAAAAGATATGTAACTTTTTTTTGCTATCCAAACCTGCAACAAGCGGGAATTTAAACAAAATTTTATAGAAAAATCAAACTAAATTGAATTTTTGATATTTTAAAAACCGTATGTCAAATCATTTCGCAGTCTTCAACAAACTTGCTGAAAAAAATTAAAATCTTCAATATTCAATATTCAAAAATATTCTTTAATGGGGTCAGAGGAAGTTGTAATCTTATTTTTTTTTTAAATTTCTTTACAATGTAGAATCCAATTTTTTAAGCGTTATCCGTGAAACAAGAATATCTTGACAATATCGGTGTCCTTGATTTAAAAAAAAGGGTATTAAATTGATTGAAAATCAGCTTTTTTTTCAGCTCAGTCATTAATCAAGAACAAAAATATTTCACTTCATCATACAATTTTAACATTGTTTGAAACGAAAAAACACGTCTCAACTACCTCCTATATAACGTTTTTTCCAATAAAAAAAAAAAAAAAAAAACATAAAAAGCTTAAATCATATTAAAAAAGTCAAAAATCTTGATGATTATGGGAAATTGTAACTGTAAACAAGTGACATGCATATCAACTTATTGATATTTCATGTTTTTGGTTTAGTAGGGACTGCTATTTTATGATCAAAAATTGTGAAATAAATTTAATTTGAGATAAGCTTCGCGGGCCGCGCAAACATGTCTCGAGGGCCGCATGCGGCCCGCGGGCCGCGGGTTGCTCACCCCTGATATTGACAGAAATGAGAAAAATAGAAAAAAATAGCAAAAATGACAAAAATTAAATATTAGATGCCACGAATGACAAAAAAAAAAAATAAAACTGACAAATATGACATAATGTCAAAATGACAAAAATGATAAAAATGCCAAAAATGATAAGACTGACGAAATGACAAAGATGCTTAAATGACGAGAACAACAAGAATGACAAAATTGATAAAACTGACAAATATGACATAATGTCAAAATGACAAAAATGATGAAAATGCCAAAAATGATGACTGACGAAATGACAAAGATGACTTAAATGACGAGAACAACAAGAATGACAAAATTGATAAAAATGTCAAAAGTGACAAAAATGAAAAAATGACAAATATTGAAAAACTGACTAATACTGTATTTGTTTTCTCCACTCGTGGAGTGTTCCACCGTACCCGATAAAAACAAACACAAATCCTCGCCAGTGTATTGCTACCTCGCTCACTCACACGCTCTCTCGCAACACTGGAAAAATTATCGGTGGGCCACCGTCCGTAAGCAGAACTCCGACAGGTCAAAACCAGTGCAACACCGTCCGAATAAACAAACAGTTTGACAGCACCTAGTGGTGCACCAGTGCAACACTAGTGCAACACTCGGCATAAACAAATACGGTATAAGTTAACAAAAATTACAAAAGAATGTCAAAAAATATAACAATGACAAGAATTAAAAGAAACGAGAAAAAATAAGAAAAATTACAAAACTTACAAAAAAGACCAATATTTGCTCATTTAGCAACGCTGAACGATTCATGCGCACCCGTTTTGTTTATGCTGGATGAACTCTTTCCTCCTCGCGCTTCCACAAGCATATGGGAGGAGGTGGGGTGTTTATGCTTCCAGCGTTAATATGCTGAATGGGAGGGAAACATGGGTGCGGCGGAGTTGAACTGTCAAAAATCTCTTGCGTGCAGTCAGTGCAGTGTCACACATGAAAACATCAGCATCTTCCGCAGCTAGTTGTTAGATAGCTTTCCTGCTGCCTACCTATAACTTTTATTTACGTTTTCTGTGCAGCATTGCAAAGTTGTATGGCACGCACCATAGTTGATTAGTGCAATTGGAAGTGTTCCGGATAGAGATAGGGTGCACCAAGCGGGGTGGAATTTCTCCAAATTCAAACAATTTAGCTGTAAATTATCGTTTACAATGGCGTCACCTTTCCGCTACACACATGCAATTACCTGCAGGTTGGTATTTTGCTGGCATGAAAAAACCGTTCTGAATTAACACTTTCTCAGTTTGGCGAGCATTGATTGAGTCTCATTTACATAAACCCAAATGTTAACGCATTTCGGCAGAACCATCGAGATTCACCTAAGCAATATGATGATGTCATTAGGCAAAGGTGATGTCCATAATTGGTTGGCCTACGCCCTGTTTTTCTGTATTCCCGGGGGCTCGATAATCGAAAAATCGATGTTTCGTCCTTGATCCAATTTAAGATTCCCAGGGCTACACAAATTAGGTTCAGTTTGCCAAAAAAAAATCATAAAATTAAAACAAATTGGATACAAGCAAATCAATCTCATAATGCTATCATCCGCAGAATTCCGTTGTCCCTTCGCACTCGGGGTGAGATCGATCTTGAAGAGGCTAAACTTCAGCACGAGGCGTACGTGAGGTAAGTGTATTACGAAAGCTTACGCGTGAGCAGAGAAAAAAAAAACGCCTTGAAATTGCCTTCAGTTTTTCTGACTTTTACGATCGGAACGTGCAGGGGTCAAAATTATGAGAACGAAGAAGATTAACATCTAAATTGGTTTCAATTCTATTCTGTATCTTACTGCATTCGGCTTGTGATGTACTTGTACATCGCTTTCATACGTATCACTGACGAAAAATTTCTCCGTTGTAGGCTTTTACGGGACATTGGATTGGACGTGCTAGAACTGCCACCAGATGAGAACCTTCCGGAGTGTCCTTACGTAGAAGACTGCGCGGTAGTGTGTAATGGCATTGCTCTGATCTGTAGACCAGGCGATCCTAATCGATTGAAAGAGGTTTGTATCATCGAAATAGCTCCTATATGATAAAATCGGGATTAATTTATTGGGATCGTTAGGTGGAAGCGGTCCGTTCGGTGCTGCGCAAGGAACTGGATCTTCCGTTGGCTGAAATTGCCGACCAAAATGCACGGCTAGATGGCGGTGATGTGCTCTTTACCGGGCGGGAGTTCTTCGTGGGACTCAGCAAATGGACCAATGAAGCCGGCGCTAGGGCTGTGGCGGCGGCATTCCCCGAGTATCCCTGCGTGCCGATCAAGGTACGTTTCCTAAATCATTAGCCTTGAAGCGCTATGTGTAGTATTCGATTTAAATTTTTGTCGACTACCTATTTAAATTTGTAAATATGTTTGTGAAAATTACTAGAAAAGCAATGGTAAAATGAACCAATAGACTTAGAGCTAGATAGAACTAGCTTTTGGCATAATAGCAATTCTTTTGTCTCTGTTGTCTTACTAGCAATATGTAATGTATTTTTGTATTCTTTCCTGTTTTTCCATCCACCAATCATCCAAATTCTCCAACAACTACCATTTACACCCACTGGAAAATGCCACCTTATTATGAATCCTTTAATTTTTGTCTTGATAAATTTCGTTTGTCGTTGTGTGAAATGTTTTCCCTCCGAAACAAATTTTTCCAATAAAACTAGGTAGAAGACGTTCCCATTCCTGCAGGTCCGATCACTTTGGAACTAGTCGTCAATGGCGTAATTCAGGTTGTGGATCCTGTTACAGTGTCTCGTAATTTTGAGAATGCTGGTTGAAACGTTTCGTGATGCTTGCCCGTTAATGTTTTTTTGTCAAGTGTTTTTACTCAATGAAGTTTTTGTTGATGCTGCTTTTTCTCCGGGTTATAATATTGGACGACAGAACTGCAAAATATAACGCTTTTAAAATTTGTATTCATCGCAACAGCCTTAAGTTTTTAGTATCATGGATTGTTCGGCTATATTTAACTTTCAAAACTGCTTTTGTATCTCAATGAAATTAAACAACACCATCAAGCGAACGATTTTTTGCAGAGATAATATGATTCGAAGTTCTAATTAAAACCCCCTTTAGAAAACTATTCTAGAAGTTTGCAATCATTTTGCCCTCGATGGTATATTTCGGTGTTATTTTGACATCACATTTTAGCATATTGATACTCTGATACCTAATTTTGCCATCGAGGAAAATTGAACACTAAATTATGCTATCATTTTGGTATTGATAGCTGATTTAGGTTTCAGTTTGTTATGGATTTAGGCATCATTCACAGATGCGTCAGTGTTGTTTTATCAACTTTTATTGATATTTATGCTGTTTTTCTGCAGTCTAAATTATATTCTGGGACTCCATTCTTGCTGGCTGCTGTTTCCAGCAAAATACCTTCATGTACAAAGGCAATGTAGAATTTTGAATATCTACTTGAGATACAAAAACACACCCTCCAAATCTAGTACAAATCAGTACAGTGTTATTGGCGAATGGTTAAAAAAAAGGTTTTTTTTATCCACGTCAGATTGTTTGTTTGGGTCCAAACAGCACTTTCTAGAAGAAGATTTTTTTTTGTTACAGAGAAAAGTTAAACGTGTGCACTTGCCCCGAGTTTGTACTTGCCCCCGTGTATCTTAGCTCATTTACTAATCTACTCGTTGGTAGCATTTACTACAGTTGGAGAAAGTGATCTTGTAAGGCTATGATCATTTAGTATCCGGGCACTTCATTTCGGTGATAGCTAGGTTACTAGAGCTCGGATATGCAAAACTTTAGCAGCGTTGTTTTGGTTATGAAAAGGACTATCTTGTCTATTTTTTTTTCACATTTTTACGTTCACGTGTGTTTGAGATATTTACGGTGCAAAAAGCCATAGTAAAAATAATTTTGCACAAATTTGCTCCTTTTACGCACTTTGCGCCTTGCAAATTCATTATTTTTGATTTGAAAACTCATGAAATGTTTATTTTTTCTGAATTTTTTTTGGTCCAGATGGTTGAGAAGTATAAGGAGCCACTCTAGGATGCTTACGAAATTCAAACCAAGCATCGGAGTGGAACCCTTCTGCCGTGTTACGCCGAAGTGACGTATAAACCATTTTCGTTTTAAGCGAATAAAAGCGATTTTCTCTTTTTCCTCTTTATTCGTTAATCTGAGACTTTTCATAAAATGTGATCTGTAGAATTTATGCATAGATAGATGACAAATGCAGCCTTTTGAAACACAACTCTTTATTTTGCGTAAAATTCGTATAATTACTTCAAATGGATATGCGTCAGTTCGGCGTATAAACGTTTGTTTTGATTAGACGATTCTCCGACGGAGTGACGTTTATCCTTAGTCTTTTCGTGCAGTTGGAACAAATTTCGTTCTTAGTTAAAATGGCCAGTGCGTTGGATCTTCTTAAATTGTATTCGAGTGAGGAAGAAAATTTTAGTGATGCTGTCGGAGAATCTTCTCAGGTATGTGTTTCTTTGTACATTAAAAACAATTTCCGTTTGTTCGTTTGTGAGTTTTTTTTTATTTGACCTCAATTGCCCTCTCAGCCCTAGTTTTAGCGTTAAGATAAGATCTAGAGAACTGAAATTCGGTATAAGTGGGTGCTAATTATTACCAGGAATGAAGACAAATGTTAGATTTGTAGATGACTCATAATGTTTTACATTGGATTTAGATGAAAATTGACATACAGTTGCGTTAAAAAAAGAATGAATTTGCACGAAGCGGCGTACCCACTTCCAACTTTGACAAGCTGCCATTTCTCTCTCGGTTGATATTTGTTCATGAAATTTTCACACAATTTAGTTCAACAATCTAATTAACGCTCTACGAAATTTGAAGTTTTTTCAATGACTGGAAACAAAGATACAGCTATTCCCGTAAAAAAAAGGAAATTCGGAATTGCTTCATTAAATATGCTGTATCTTTGACAATTTTCATTGGAAAATCTTGAAACTTGGTCCAAAGATGTAAAAATGTTTGATCTAGTACCAGGCTAAGTTTCGTTAAAATCAATGATCGTGATCAAAAAAGGTGCCGGGTAGAAAATGAGGTTCATTTGGCCAAATTTCAAGATTTTTCAATGAAAATTGTCAAAGATACAGCACAATATTGTTGCTTGACAAACAAACTTACCACAAACAAATTTCTTTGTAACAAAAACAACGCAAAATTAATGAAGAATTAGTTTTGTTCTGCAAATGTTAAATAATTCCTCGAATTTTTTTAATTAATGTAGATGTCGACGTTTGCATTCAAATTTTATTTATTAAAAAGGCTCGACAACTTCTTTGTTTGAGAACCCTTTATTCTGAGGAAAGGGGGATATACGGGTTATTGAAATTGTTCTGTATCACTTTCAAAAACGCATGGATATACGTCACCTCGGCGTATAAATCGCACTTTTAGCGATTCGTTTTTATCGATTTTCTCAAAAACTGTTTGATATTTTCTAGATTTTTTTAAAGCATTTGATAGCTCATAGAATAACGCATACAATAGCGTCAAAAAGTCAAAATCGAAAAAAATGGATATACGTCACTTCGTCATATCACGGCAGCCTTGATCTCAACTATAGGAACAAATTTATGGTTATTGGGGACAACTGAATGCAGACCTCTTAACTATGCAGTAAATCCGTTTCCGACAGGCAAAAAATGTTGCCTGTCAAGTGGACACCCGGGAATTAACTAAAAATTAGCAGTTCCATGGATCGCAATCTGTGCAACCGGATTTTAGGCAATGTGACAGATGTGTTCTGATGGACCAAGAAATTTATGTATAACCCGAATTTAAGAGGTCATATTCTTCGAGATGCCTACTCATGAAAAGGTACCAACCAGATTCCAATTGATTTTTACAGATGAATTTGTGTAAAATATCATGATTTTGAAAAGGTTTAGCTTCTGTGGTAAAAATAAAAGATCAATACATGGCTGAAAAAAGTGTGCAAAGATAAAAATTATATTTTATCATAAAGTAAGAGTATTTCTTGTCATCAACAATAAATTATTTTTTTAATATTTTTAGATTAAATATCATAATAACACCTTCATTTCCTCCATAGAAAGTTTTTCGATCAAATCAATAGTTTTCAAAATACAGAGGTTTGAAACTGCCCGGATACTAAATGATCATAGCCTTATGTGCTTATCGAGTTAAATACGCCTACAGCCGTTTGACGAAATGGCTGCAAAAACCAACATATCTAATCAATGCATTTTTAGGATCATACGCTTTGAACTCAAGGCATGAAAGAGTTGTATGAATATACGAAATTTAAAAAAATGGTTTAGACTAAGGTTGCCAACATTTTTTTAGCACGTATCCGGGAGCGACAAATTCGGGTTATTTTATCTTATAACCTGGCGAAATACGGCCATGATTTCAAAATTGTCGATCTAATTCCGGGAAATATCCTGGCAAATATGGTCAAAACCTAGGAATTTTTCATCAAAAATCAAGAAAAAAAGTTAAAATAAATTGTTTCATCAAAATTTATCAGCAGATTTTAGATCGTATTTAAGGTTTTTAAAACACCTTTAATGATTAGACTAGTTTACAAAATTAAAAAAAAATCGTGAACTTGATTAACTGACCAACATTTTTAATGTAAAATCGGGCGCTAAATACGAAAATGTAATACAAAAAAATCTCAGTAAAACCGTTTTTGAGTTATGCTCCAAATATGAAATTTCGGAAAAATTAAAAAAGTTCTTGTACTTAGATTGAAATATCTCGGACGGCATAACAGTAATTTGAAATCCCTCTTTTGCATATTGAAGGTGAATAAAATTTCTATCGATCATCTGAACACTGTTTTCGCGTTTGACCAACAGTATCGTTGATATTAGTGACTGTATGAGAGAAAACAAATAAAAAAAACCATTTTTTTTAGAGAAAATTTTGTTTCAACGAAAGTTTTAGACTCAATGGTAGAATTAAAAAAATTCGATTTTCTTTTGCCCTTAAATTAAATTCGTTTTTGAGGCATAAATTGAAAACATTTTAAAACACAGTTTGTTTTTTTTAATTGATTTAAAAATGAGAATAAAAACCAACATGGGTAATATCCAGGCTATTCCAATGAAATCTGGATAACTCGGACCGGACTTTTTCCAAAATTTATAATAAATATTCGGGCAAACTCGGATAAAGCCGGGCCATCTGGCAATCTTACTTTAGACAACTATTGTTATATTATTTTGACCTTTAAAATTATACGTTCAGATGCTCGAAACAAAAAAAAAAATGGGCTTCTAACTCAGTTGAACATCAAAAGTACAACAAATTTAAGATAATGTTAAATGTTAAATAATGATTTTTTTCTGCTGATTTTTCTACTTATTCATATATAATAAATTTAAATTGAAAAAAAAATTATGATAAAAAGGTGAGATTTAAGAATTTCCTCAGTAAACTAATAAGAAACATCATCATATGCTGAGTCGGGATCGAATAATGTATTATTGGGTACGCCGAAACACTTTTCTTTTATATGTCCATAATTAGAAACACATATGTTAACAATTAGGAACATTTAGTGCCAAATTAGGAACATCGACACACTTTAGAAAACATATAAGTTTTGAAATTTAAAGCTTTAAATGATTACCTATTTCAAACTTTCACCGAGTGCATATAATAATTTGGAACTAAGTTACCAAAAAATTTTATGTGTTACAATTGAAGATTTGGCCTACTGTTATCAAATCTAAACCCTTGACAAAATATAGCGAAATTAGGCACACACATTTTGTTATCTTTCCATGAATTCAAACGTTTCGTATTTGATTGAATGCTTCTCATGGCTTAAAAACTGATTCCATAGGGTATTGCTATCTAATTTTTACCAGTGTTTTGAATCTACTCAATGCCTAACTTTAATAGCACAAATCGCCGTCTTCGAAGTGCCTTGTATGTGACTTGATTTCATTTTATTTCGTTTCAACATTTTTCATTTTAAGAACAACTATATTCTGGAAATTTTATTGTTTATTTTTGTTAACTTATGGAATTCAACTTTTTAGTGGCCTTTTTATAGGGCTTGTTCGAGACCGTACGTTTTAGACATGATTTGATTTTATTTATAGTACAAAAAACTAATGACTCGTTGACTCATACGTTAAACCACAGAGAACAGACGTACAAGCTAGCCCACGAAACTTGTGTAAGAATTCTAACGCCCTTTTGGAAACAATTTTTGTTTTTTGGCTGGGCCACCAGATGTCTGCAAACTCATTAGAGAGAAATGTCAAAACAAAACAGAAAAAATAACTAAATTTTGGTCAGTTTCAAACAGGTCGTATGAGCTACTTGGCATGTTTAATGAAAATTTCTGTTGGAGTTTCGTAACACATTCGTCACACTGCATAAAAAATGTATCCTAAAATTTATCCGGTATTTTCTTCAAACTTGCAAGAAGAACTAACTTTTAAGCAATGGGATTCAAATGAGATACGTAAATGAAATCCGCTTTGAAATTCTTAGTATAAGTACTGCTGGATGAAAATGATTGTCAAGAATGTTCTTATTTGACTGGACATAGCCGAGGCTTCCTCTGACTTCAATAACCGTTCAAGAAATGCGAAAGCTTGATTCAAATGTTGTCAGTCATCAATTGTACTAAAATAAAATAAAAAGTAAAATTTTGCCAAGTTAAAAATTCTCTAATTGCATTTATCAAGCAATAAATTGAAGCCTTTCGTTTTATTGAGATATTGATAAATTTATTCATGATTTCATATACGTTTACGCCGTTTCGAAAACTGAGCGCTTCAAAAGTTGATTTGTAACTTTTGAACGGCGCAATAGATGGCACTGTTTCCAGTCAACTTTTAACGTATTTTATTGATGATGCTTGTACCACAGAGAACAGACGTACAAGCTATCTCACGAAACTTGTGTAAAATTTCCAACGAACATTTTAACCAATTTTTCCTTTTTGGCTTAACCACCAGATGTCTCCAAATATACCAAAGAGAACTGTGAAAATTTGATTTGTAACTTTTAAACGGCGCAATAGATGGCACTGTTTTAAGTCAAGTTTCAACGTATTTTTTGGGTGTCAGCATTTGAAATTTTACACACTTTTTTAAAGATTTTTTGTTCGAGCTTGTACGTCTGTTCTCTGTGCTTGTACGTCTGTTCTGTGTGGTTAAACGTCAGTTGAACAAATTTTAAGTTTTGTAGATAAATTCAAGTATCTATTTTAATTGGAAGGTTCAGTCAATTTAGTTCGATCCTGACCAACATCAAGTAGTCAACGTCATCGAAACAATATCAAAGTCGTCTAAATACGAATTGAATGACCAAGCAGGTGGTATGAATAAGAAAATAGCATTAGCTTCGATAGCTTATACTTAGCTCGAACTTTAGAATGGCAAAATTTGAAAGCATTTGCTCAACTGGATATGAAAAAGCAGAGTTGAACATTTACTTTCAACCAGCTCCGAATTAAAAATATGCATACCATTCGAAGCATTTGGCTCACAAAACTGCTCGAAAATAGCAAAAGCATCTACTAGAGCTTAATATATATCAGCCATAGACATAAAAAACAGTATCAAATTCGACTGAAAATGTCGAACTGACACTGACTGACACTGGCCATTTGCAGCTCTAGTTCTATCACCTTTTGGATTCATGATTTTATTGAATTTAAACAAAAAAAGTTCATCTATAGGTTTTGGGCAATGGTATATTATTCATTTTTTTGCATACACGCTTTCGTGCAATTCATTTTAATTTATTAGTTTTTGCATTATTTTTTATTATCCTCCCCTCGCGATGTTCCATTAAAAGTAACAAAAGAAGGATTTGAAATTTGTTCCGGGCTGATTATGACAAAAATATATAAAAAAAACCTACTGAAATGGAAAAGTTTTTTTCTATTTTTGAATTTTTTTCCAATTTTGTCACTTTTAATCTGAGCATCTAAAACTACTTGACTCTCATGTGTCCCAGATTTGTTATCCGTTAAAGTTCTATGAGTTTCAATAATTTGAAAATCCTGAACTTGGAAAGCTTGGAAACATGGAAGCTCCTCAACGTAAACGATTTTATTCCTTTGACTTTGAATAACGTAAAAAACAACAACCAGAGAAATGAAATTCATACTAGTTACGTTATGGGGTTTTCAAAACTTGAAAGTTTGTACAGATCGGTTGAGACAAAAGATAGGTTTAGCGATTTTTAGCCACTCTAGAACTCATTAGGGGCCTTTTATTTGTCTGGGCTTTTCTATGAAAAGGAATTAAAAACTTAACATTTCAAGAAATTATTCCAGAAGATTTTTTTTAATGTAAAACTTACAAACCGTCGAACTTTCAACAGTGTCGTCCTGACACTTTAGAACGGATAAGAGTTGAAACCACTTGTAGCAGTTTTTTCACGGTCGCCATAAAAAGAGAAGTATCAGAGTGCAAAGCATTTCTAAACAGGATGGACTAAGTAATGGAAGAGTATGGAAGTTTCATAAATATTATGCATTTTAATTTTTTTTTTGATAATCGTGGTTTTGCATCAAAAACCCCAAGAAAAGCCTCAGTATATTCCCAAGTAACCAAAAGTCGCATAGATACTTAATCCTGTGCATTAAAAGTTCACATTCGGCTGAATAAAAGGTACTCGAGAGAAATGAACATAAGTGCTTGATTTGGACTTCTGAACGAACATAAAAAGTCTAAACAAGTAGCATAGAACATTTTTGAGCGTTCCAAGTAACTTTAAAAATCCAGAATTCAATTTGGCTAATCGTGCTTCGTTACGAACTTCTTACGAATTTTTCGGTTCAATACAGAACTTCTTACGAACTTTTTGGTTCCATGCAGAACTTGTTACGAACTTTTTGGGTCCATTAGGAACTTCTTAAGAACTTCAATGCAAACGTTAGCGTAAAGATTTTTCACAAGAGTGAATAATAGAATATCAGAACATCGAATATTCGAACAACGAATTAAACCCACAAACAAATCAACTGTTTTAATCGAAATGAAAAAATGACATAAATGTTATATGTATTTCACATTGTTTTTCAATTTTAACAAAACTTATATCTATCAATCCGGAACAACAAAACACATCTTTACGTTTACAATCCGATTTCTCTTTCAGCACCTAGAGCAACGCAATTACTGGCTTGTATCGACGGTAGCTTCTCGCATTTATTAGCATTTTTTCTTCAATAGGATAAGCTGGGTTCGAAATTTCTCTATCCATTTTCTATAGTTGTCCGCACAGGTCCGCAAATTTTCATTGTCGTGATTGGGGAAACCCTTGATAAACAATGAAGCGCTTTCCATTTTTGAAACTAAAATAAGAAACAGATAGAAAAAATTAATAACAAAAAATAACTTTAAACATAAAAACACTCACGTTCAATTTCAATCCTTCCTAGTTTGTTTTGAAAAAAGTTGATACATCCTTTTGTGAATAGGTACGAATGTTTATATTTTTCAATATCGCCTGCTTTGAAAAGTCGATAATTACAAGTTCATTTCATATTGATGTTTAAACAAACAGCAATCTAAGCATTGGCCATGGTACAGAGGTAGAGTGTTCAGTTCTCACCTCGTTGGTTCAGGTTCAAATCTTCAAGCATAAAAGCATAAATCTTCAAACATAAATAGGTATAAAAACCAAAGCAAAAAAGCATGATTCTTTTTAATTACCATTTTTTCGAGGTCTCTTGTGGAAGCTGAATAGCCTTCTACTCAGCTTCAACTATGGACTTTGAAAGCATCGATAAGAACTTAAATTTAAGGCTGAGTAGAATGCTTTTCATTCGTTAAACAAAGCTGAGTAAGCTTCTAAGAGCCTGTTTTGTGGAACTTTTGGTTACTTGGGTTGTTACCTAAATTCAGAACTGAAAAATGAGATTTTTTTTGTATTTAAAGTACCTACTAGCATTAAAATTGACGATAAATTCATTAGAAGGTAGTTCTATATGACGCTTTCCGACTCCAGCAATCAGTATATCTACACGTTTGTCTGTTATGTGTTAGATTGTGAGGTCTATACTATTCCTGCTCGAATCAGTGCTTAACTTCAATTTATTTGTAAATTCCAATTTCAGATGCTTTTCAAAGATTTTTGGAGAATTTCACGTTTTTTGTTATTGTTTGATCGTAGAATAGCATTAGAATAACGTTGTTTCCCATATTTAGATTGCATGTCGTTAAATTTTTTTTTATTAAACTTTGTTTTTGGTGTGTTTGTGGTTTTAGTTATGCCACTTGAAATGTTTCTCTAGATTGAAGTATTTTTCAACTATAATGATAGCTGTTTAATTTCATCCACAAACGCTCCAGGTGACAGAACACCGGCACCTCAAGTACTATGTAACGATGGCCGGCACCGATGTGCTGTGCGTCAGCCGGAGCAAGGAATCGCAGGAAATCCTGAAGCGAATCGAGCGGGAAGCCACCTACACCTACAGCACGCTCACCCTTCAGGAAGAACAGTCAGCCAATGTGCTCTTTGTGAATGGAACGCTGATTCACCGAACGAGCGAAGAGATCCCCCAGTCGGCAATGGTTAACTTTGTTTTGAAACAACTTCTTAACCCTCTAAACTTAAATCTGTCAATTTTATTTCCAGATCCTATCGCAAAAGCTAGACATTCCCCGCCAAACGGTGCCAATGTCCGAATTAGGCAAATTCTCCAGCGGTCTTTCATCCTGCTGCATTCTGGTCAAACGTTCTCGGCACATCAAGAATCTCTAAGAACAGAACAAGGAAATTCGGGTTTCCGCTTGTTGCGTGTTTTATTTTCCACTAATTTTATTTTGTGTGTAATATTTAACTGTATTTATTGTATTTTTTCGTCAATAGTGCTGGTGCAAACAAAATTTTTAGGGTGTTTATTTTTGTCGAGTCGAGGGAAAAATTGTGGTTCCATTTTAGTGTCAATTTGTTGAAAGTAGCTGAATTCGAGTTAGAATCGTTTATTGATTCCAGTTCTTGCATTCATAAAGTGTATTCTTACTAGCTTTAAATATTTGTTACTTTGATCGGATATTATTTGACTGAGATTACTTCCGTAAAAGCTTTGAATAACATGATGGATTGAAAACTTTATTAGATCATTTGCAGTGCCGAGGTATCATATTATTAAAAAGACAAGCTTTTAATGATGGTTTATTAGAAGAAAAAGTTAAAAAAAAGCAAAACACACAAAATAGGTTGTGATTTCCCGAACTAAAGTAACATACATTTTACAGAACATTTTTAACAAAATCAACAAGATAAAACCAGTTGCATGTATTCAAACGTTTGCCGGTTGAAAAATTACAAACATAAACGATACTTTGTTTAAATTATCAAAATTCAAGTCTTCGCCTTTCCGAACGTTTCCAAATAATCTGAAATAGTTTTATCGTTTCATCCCAAAGTTTTACTGTGCTTAGTCTTTCAGCTGTAATCTCTTCCATCTCTCTCTCTCTTGTAACAGATTAAGTGAAGAAAAACTGTTGTCGAAACAAATAAAAAAAAACCTGTGCTTAGGATTAAAAATGTATGACTCTACAAAACATAAATTGAATAACAAGAGTCACCAAGTAGTTTATCACAGTCTACAAAAATGTGTAAGGTTAGGAAAGTTACGGAATAATAACCACAGAACATTCACTAGGTAATTATTTACACATTCGATGCACTTGCAAACTTTACTGTAGTAGAGAACCGAACAAATCGTGGGAATTGAAAGCAATTCTATAACTTATTTCAACTAATAAAAAGAAGCAACAAAACTTGTATAAAACAACCTCTTTCAATTTTATCGGAACCTGATCCTGAAAGAAAATCAATAGGGAAACCTGACATGAATCGATATTTCAACTCCGAAGTTCCGCAGTGAGTAAGCTTCAATCGGTTTGTCTTCCAGGCATCCATTTTGTACTTACAGTACTTAACTACAGATTTACGAATGATTTATTCAACTACTTTAGACAGGACAGGGATCTTCCTCCTCCCAAAAAAAACCATAAAACTCAGGGGACAGACCGGGTCATTAAACAGGCGATGGGAATGGGCAAGGACAAACAATTTCCCAGCCTTTTTCCCCCCGAATCTTTTCCCTACCCACCTCGAAGGGTAAAACATTTTACCCATTTCCTAAACAAACTAGGCAAAGGCAAAATATCGTTCAATAATCTTTCGAGCTTTGGCCATCGTCGTCGTCGGGTATAAAAAAAACACAATTTTCACGATTTTTTTCTAGAGCTATCGTTCAAACAAATGTATTCAAATTTTTTGCATTATACACAGCATTGTTAAAAGAACATTTAGTATTTTTTCGTAGAAAAATATTGAAAAATGAGCCGGTGACGGAGCATTTCCGAGGATGCCTTTTAGAAAACAGGATTTGCGGTGGACACTGTATCTCAGCACAGAATCACCCGAAGTCAAAAAATCAGAGCAAAATATTTTTAATAGATGTTTTTCTGGACCCCAACGTTTTTATTTATCTTAAAATTTTTTTTATGAAATTTTTGTGGCTGTTTGAAGTAAAAACTACGATTTTTCACGAAAAAATCCGCCATTTTTCACCTGTAAAATCTCCCCAAAGTAAAAAAATCAAAAAAGAAAAACGTTGGGGTCTGGTATTTTATATGTAGAAAATATGTTCCAAATTTGAAAAGAATCGGATAAGTAGTTTTCAAATGACGATGTCCACGGACTTGAAAAATGTGCTTTCGAGAAAAACGCGTTTGAAGTTTCTGCTCTTGCTTTCTTGCAGTATTAGATAGGAGGAGATAAAGGCCTATAATTTCTACAGTTTTGCTTCAATTGACTTGAAAATTTGACACAACATTCTTGAAATGTTTTACAATAAGAAAATAAAAAAAATAAAAAAATCGATTTTTTGAAAGTGTTAGACCCTACCCCCCCCCCCCCCTTAAGGCGTGTAAATTTAGACCAAAAACAATGCATGAAAAGAGAACAACTTATTGTCGTGTAAAATACACAGCAATGTAAAATTTTATTTTTTTCTGGATATTTGAAGTATTTATGAATTATTTACTTACTTAATGTTCCCGCGCCGATTCTCCGGTGCATAGGGCCGTGGTTGTTATGAAATACAACACTAAAAATACTATTTTTTCCATTATTAAATATTTATTTTCAAAACAAAAACATCAATAGTTATTGAAAAAAGTACACCCACCATCACGAGCACCGCCACGAGCACATTCTGTTGATATTCCTACCGGTCAGCGTCACTGACGGTTTCCGAATACTGTCTTGACTGGCAAATGTCTCAAAAAAAACTGTTTAATTCAATTTTAAATCCAATAGATATAATTTTACACTGTTTGTGATATAAATTTCATTGAGCGGTTGATGTTAAATTATAGCAAAACAGATTATTTCTATCCGCTTTTTGAAAAAAAAGACTTAAATTACATCAAAAGGAGAGGAAAATATTTTTTTTTATTACACTTGTAAAAAAATAGATCCCTCGTGTTTTAGGTTCCGTATACTTTTAGAAATTTTTTGCTGTGTAGGATGGCATCCAAATGGGTTATTTTGAAGCTTATCTTAGCTTGATCGACTACTCACATCCACCTTAAATCATTGAACTTGAAATGCAATACGGATGTGATGTAATTATACGCAGAATATGCAAAAAAGATATTGGGTAAAACTATTCCAATTAAGTTGATAGTTGATTATAACGTTAGTTGATTACTTACGATTCAATAATGTTTCATTTTATTTTAGTATATTTTTAAAAGAGGTAATTTTAAATATTACGGATAATATGCGGTAGAAATATCTTGATGGACAACTGTCCAAGCAATTATAAAGTTTTTCATTTCTAAGAATATCTCGAATACAACGACGCTCATTAATAAATAATGAATTCTTGGTAAAATTTAACTATTAAAAATATTCGACTAAGACCTTTTCAAATTTCCACTTCCGTATACATTTTGTAGATTGGTCCAAACTGACCAGTGCAAAATTTCAGCTCAATCGGACTTGATTTAGGGGTGCCTCAAAACGCTTAAAGTTTCGGGTTTTTCCACCAAATGGAAGGCCAAAAGAAATCGGAAAACTTTAAATTTGAATTTCGATGCCAAATGACTTAAAAATGTATAAAACGCCAAAATCTAGTGTTACCTCGAAAAAAGTTCTCTTTGACAAAAGTCGATTTCAGAATTTCAAAAATCAAGTAAAGGAGACCTAAGGAATTCCGGAACTGTCTAATGACTGTCAGTAACTGTCTGTTACTGCCTAATGACTTGAAGTTGCATGAAACATCGAGATCTGGTGTTATCTAGAAG